>NC_088923.1:21225000-21302500 GCF_038396675.1 Hydra vulgaris
TTTTTCATTTAAAAATACAAAAATATGTTTGTGTCTGTTAATTCAAGTAAATACTGTTTAACTATATTTTTAAAACAATTTATTGAAGTTATACTTTTCATATTTTCATTAAGAACTATGTTCCACAGACGAGGCCCTCTATATGAAATTGAGTAATCAGATGTTTTAAGAGTTGACTTATGTAAATTAAAATTATGGATAGAGCACCTCGTTAAGTATTTATGATTTATTTTTATAAATCGGTTATTAAAGAATTTGGAAGTATGCCATTTTGATATTTAAACATGAATAACAAGTTTTGGAACACGTTTAACTCATAGACATTAAGAGCTTTTATTTCCCGGAGTAACTGCTTGGAGTGGGCGTATTTATGCGCATTACATATAATTCTACTGGCTTGTTTTTGCTTAATATATATATTTTTTTAATGCTGAACGGCAAGTACTTGCGCAAGTAATATAACAATAGCTTACGTAGCTATGGATAAAAGAGTAGTATATATCTATTAAACATTTTTTACTTAGCAGGTGTTTTGTTTTATGCATAATGCCTATAGTTTTAGAAATTTTGTTTTCAATTAGCGTGATATGATTTTTCCAATTGAGATGTTCATCAAATATTATTCCTAAAATTTTAAGTGATGAAACTCTGTTTACTATATTGTTATTTATTATTACCTGAGGAAGTTGCAGAGGCAAGTCGTCGGATTAAGATTGATGATGAAATAAAATGTACTTTAAAGAGAGTTTGTTTGATTTAAACCAGTCATGTAGGTTTTCCAGCTCACGATTTACTGTAAAAAAAATTTTTTTTATATTGGAATGGGTATAAAAAAGATTAGTGTCATCAGCAAAAAGAACAAAATTAAGCATGTTTGAAGATAGGTAAATATTATTTACGTAAACTAGAAATAGTAAGGGTCCAAGAATAAAGCCTTAAGGAACTCCGCAGCTTATTGTGTCTAACTTTGTACACGTTGAATCATAAGATATTCCTTGTTTTCTATTTTTAAGGTAACTTTGCAGCTATTTTAAGTTGCAATTTATTACTCCATATGTTTCTAGTTTGTACAAGAGAATTTTAGGATCAACAGTGTCAAAGGCTTTTGACAAGTCAATGAACAAGCCGAGAGTATAACTTTTTTTAGCAAACACATCCAGAATTTGGCTGGCTAAATCAGTTACTGCATGATGTGTTGAATGCCCTTTTTGGAAACCAAACTGTTTGCTGTATAAGATATTATGTTTTTCAAGATAATTATACAGTCTGTTATACATAATACGCTCAAGCAACTTTGAAAAACAAGAAAGGGTAGATATAGGTCTGTATTTAGATGGTAAAGAATCGTCGCCATTTTTGTATACAAGGACTACTCTTGCTATTTTTAATTGACAAGGAAAAATACCAGTTGTTATTGAAAAGACTGAAGATAAACAAAAGAGGTAATTTAATAACATCAAAAACAGCTTTTAGAACATTAACATTAATATCATCAAATACCCGGCACTTTTATTTATTTTTAAGCGCATTAAAGGATGCCTTAAGTTCATTTAGAGACATTTCCGACTCATCCATTACATAGTGTGTTTTTTTAAATAGGATTGGAATGCTTCATTTCCAGGAGTTATATCTGCTGCTAATTTTTTTCCTATGTTTATAAAAAAATTGTTGAAGTTTTCAGCTATTTCTTTCTTATCAAATATTTGTTTGTTCAAGGTTAGCTTTAATCAATTTGGAATAGCGGGGTTTTTTTGTAATTGTTTTTTCCCTGTAACTTCTTTAATTACTTCTCATGTCTTTTTATTATTTCCAGTTGAATGTTCTAAAAGGTTAGAATAATAATTTTTTTTTTATTTGCTTTTTTATTCTTTCAAAACAATTTTTATACTTTTTGTATTTAAATTTATTGTTATAAGTTTTATTTTTTAAAAAGTTTTCATACAACCTTTGTTTTTTTCTGGATGATTTTCTAAGACCATTTGTCATCCACGGATTATTAAAGTTTTTGGAATTAGTTGTTTTTTTTTAATTTTTAGAAAGGATCTTTCGTATTGTTTAGAAAACAACCGTA
This sequence comes from Hydra vulgaris, assembly GCF_038396675.1. NCBI lineage: Eukaryota > Metazoa > Cnidaria > Hydrozoa > Anthoathecata > Hydridae > Hydra > Hydra vulgaris. Next base: position 21,227,072 of record NC_088923.1, read on the forward strand.
AAAATAAGTTGTATGCATCATTAAAAGTTGTATGCATCATTGCACTCAGTTAAAAGATTCCAATCAATTTCTGTTAATAATTCTCGAAATTTTATAATAGATTGGTTGTTTATTTGTCTTAGATATGTTGCGAATAAATTTAGATTCAGGAGAAAAGAGTAATTTATAAGAAAATTTGGAAAATGATCTCTGATATCAGTTTTTAATATTCCACTTTTGATTTGGCCAGTCATGGCAATATTAGCGGTAATGTTATCAATAATTGAAGAAGTTTTGCGTGTTACGCGCGTTGGTTTGTTAGTTACAAGTATTAAACTGTTCTGAAGTAGAGCATTTACAAACCGTTTAGCGTATGAATCATTATTTATTTTTTGAATATCTATGTTAAAATCACCAATTAAATAAATATGTTTTTTAATGACTTTTGGCAATATATTTTTTAAGTGTCTTTCAAACGCTTCAAAATTGCCATTCGGTGGTCTGGTCATTAGGTGGTCTGTAAAGAGAAATTATAAAAATACTTTTGGTTTTCTGATTAAGAATTTCAATTGTTAACGACTCACAATTAGCGTCATTGACATTGAGGTTTAGTAATTTTCTAAAAGTAAAAGAACTAAGAGTAAAAATACATACGCCCCCGCCAATGCCGGTTTTCCTGGGTTGGTGTATTGAATTATAACCTGGTAGAAAAAAATTAGAATTTAACTCATCGCCATTTTGACACCAAGTTTCTGTTAGACAGATTACACTAAAATTGTAGTTTAAGTTTTTTAAAGTTATTTTTAGGGATTCAAAATTTTTACTCATACTCCTGATGTTCAATTTAATAATGAAAAATTAGATAAAGAAGAGTTTAAATAACTTGTGGCATCACTTATATTAAAATAAACAGTATCTATTGAAAAGTTATTAAAATAATTCACGTCAGGGTCAGAGTCATTTGTTAAAAGTATCGTGTTTTCTCTAGTAGATATATCAAAAACAAATATTATTTTCCGCCATTTAAAAAAAAAAAAATGTATATATATGTTACCTTTAAATATTCATTAAAAATATATATAACTTTTTAATTTTGATTTAATTTATTATTACTAAATTTAAACAAAGAGTTTCTTGAAGTAATAACTTTATCTTACCAAAGATAAACATTTTCACCTTTGGATCGTCTTTTCTTCACTTCCGCCAATAACTTTTTTTTATATCCACAGTTTCACGGGAAAAGTCTTCGTTCACATACACGTTAGTTTCTTTAAGCTTATATGATTCTTTCAGAATTTTTATCTTGTCTTTATACACTCTTAAAAAAGTTTAGGCTAACTCTGTCCGGAATGGTTCAGGTGGGCAAACTTACCTGAACACTCAGGCAATTTAATTCAAACATTCAGGCATATTACCGTATTGGTTCAGGTATTTTAGCAAACCAGCTGAACACTTAGAATAAAATCCCTGAAATGTTCAGGCAAAAGAAGTTCCGTGAATTTTTCTACCGGAACGTTCAGGTGCTTTACCGGAAACATCAAGTAAACCGCCTGAAAATGCGAAATAATTTTTCCGCGCCGAAAGCAATCTCCATTAAACTTTTTAGAGGTCGCATGTAATTGCATTCTCTCATTTTAAATTTTTTTATTAAAAATGAGCATAAAAAAGTTGTCAAAGTCACAGTTGGCAGAATATTTATTATCAAAAGGAATATCTATAGACGCTACAGAAAAGCTTAAAAGTAAGCTATCTTTTCATATTTTTCGCGAACGTACGTAAAAGAGATGTGTATATAGTATATTTACATATTTATATATGTATATTTACATATGTATATTTTATATTTACATACATACATATGTGTATATTGTATGTATATATACATATGTAAATATATAATGTATATATACATATTTAAATATACACATGTATATATACATTATGTATATATATATGTGTATATTTACTTATGTATACATAACAATTACATACATATATATGTGTATATTTTTTGCGAATGTACGTAAAAGAGATGTGTATATAATATACACATCTCATTTACGTATTATATTATACTACATCATATTATGATATAAAATATCATAGTATATAAAATATAGTATATCATATACTATCTACTTCTACTATATATATAAAGGGCAATGTGTGTTAGTGTGTGTGTTTGTTTGTTCTCTATAGAAATCCAAACCGCCGGACCGATCTCGATGAAATTTGGCATGGGGGTAGTCCTCGAGGGAGAGAAGGTTCTTAGCTGGGTTTTGACCCCGTACCCCGACCCCCGGGGTCAGGGGGGCCCAAAAATGGGCCCTTCTGACCCCGGGGTCAGGGGGGACCATTTTTTGGGCCCATTTTTGTGTACAGATATCAGGTAAGCCAGTTTAAATATTGGCCCGGGCAACGCCGGGTAACTCCAGCTAGTATTATATATAAACTAGTATATCATATTATGATACATCATGATATATCTGGATGTATGATATATATATGGATGTATGTATATGCATGATATATGATATACATAATAGCTCAAAGGAGAATAATATCGAAAAGGGACTTACCGGTACCGGCAGGTCAGATTATCCTTATGTCAAGTAAAGTTACCAGTAGCAGGCTACTGGTAACATGTAATCCAGTACAACCTGCTTCATGTTAACGTAAGGAAGGGCATCCGGTTTTAAAACATTGTTTCAACTCTTTTATAATGGCATTTATATGTCATTATGAAGAACCATCCAAACCACACCAGTGTGGAAAAATGGATGTAAAACTTACAAAAAAATATATAGAGATGTATACACGTGTATAGATGTCAAAATATATTTTTATTATTTATCATATCGATATACTATATCAATATCTATATTATTAATAACATGTATCTTTTTATTTAAAAAAGTTTTTAGATTATACACATCACATACTACATAACTTTTATAATAAAGACCATATAGAATGTGATGTTTACACGTCACATTCTATATGGTGTTCATTATAAAAGTTATGTAGTATGTGATGTGCATAATCTAAAAACTTTATAAATAAAAAGATGTACATACAATGAAATTTACAAAGTCAAACTTAGTTCAACTAAGTTTAAATTTGTAAAAAAACTAAAGAATTAAAGTAAATAAGTGATAGATGCACATCTATCTACTCTAATTCTACTATTTTATTAAATTGTTGGTTATAATAATTGTTACAAAATTTATTTGATTAAATAATTATAAACTGTATTTAAAGACAAAAAGGTTTCTATTGAAACACAAATGCTTAGTTTTTATACTAAATATACTATTGATTATTATTTTAGGTGAAAAAATTGATGGGTTAGCTTTTTTGGAGTTAAACGCATTATTGCTTCATGCGATGGGTATCAAAATGGGCCAGGCCATTAAAGTTCAAGCCATAATTGAGGAAAAAAAGGTTAACTATTTAATAAAATATATTTATAATAAAATATAGACTGCAGAAAATATTTATTTAGTTTTTATTAAAAATATTTTTTAAGTTGTATATAAATTATGATGATTAAAGTGAACATTATTTTTATATTTTACATGATATTTTATAGGGTTTGTTACAACGAGTTGAAACACGCACCTGTTGTTTGAACCTTGGTTTTTACGATGCAATGTTAATGGTTGCATTCGCACATTCACACTTTATAAAGTGTTACGTAAACACATTAAAAAAACTCATAGGTGCCATGATACTTTGAAAGAAGTTTTTAACCATTCAGATATTACAATGCAAAATACAGAAAACGAATACTTAGCCAAAGATTGCAATGAGGTTTCATATTTTGAAAGTTTAACAAAAGAAAGTGTAGCAAAAGAAAGTGTTTTTGTTGCACCTATTGTAAACGAGTATGGTGTTTCACAGGCAGCATTAAAATTTTTGATGTCTTTGCAATCTTCTAGTTCCATTTCTCTAAGCACATCTCAGTTCATAATGGATAGTTTAAATGAGTTGCTAAATGATATTATTAATTATCTGCTTGCCAAGACAGGCGTTGTGTTAAAAACATACAGATGTGGTACCGCAACATTTAATGCTCTTTCAGAAGAATTTAACACCTGGAAAAATCCTTTTAAGGGCATTGATACTCATTATAAATTATTGAATTATTTAAACTAAAAGGTCTCTATGTTGAACCTGAAGCACATTCAATAGGAGATCGGTGGGATGTTAAGCGAGACAGATCAACAAAGCAACAAATGCAGGTGTGTGTGTGTTTACCTTATACCAATTGAGAAAACCTTGAAATTGGTTTTAAAACAACCTGAGACTTGGAAAATTTTAAAAAGAGACAATGAGTCAGCAAATGATATAGCAGAAGATTGGTTAGATGGTAAGCATGGCAAACAGCTAAAAACATATGCCAAACATTACTTTCCTAACAGTATTCATGTATTTATTCAGATTTATTTTGATGAGGTAGAGACAACAAATCCGCTTGAATCTAAAACTAGAATACACAAGTTAGGTGCATTTTATTTTACAATAAAAAACTTTCCACCAGCTGTAAATTCTGCGTTAAGCACTATTTATTTGTTGGCCTTAGCACATTCAGAAGACATTAAACGGTACACCACTGATCCTGTTATGGAAGTTATTGTTCAGCAAATAAAAGACTTACACGATGAGGGTTTTACAGTTTTTTATGAAGGAAAAGAGATAAATATTCATTGTTTTTTAACACAAATTGTTGGTGATAATTTAGGGCTGCATGCAATACTTGGATACATGGAAAATTTTAGCAGTGCTTTATTTGCTTGGGATTTGTGTATGGCGACTCAGGATGAGATGCAAAAAGTATTTTGTGAGTATTCTCTTACAATGAGGACACAACAATCATATGAGCAACATATTGAGCAGCTTAAAAATGGTACCATTTCATCTAAAGAGTGTGGCATTAAGCGGCCATCAACTTTAAAAAATTTGAACTATTACTATCCTGCTTGTAATGACTCAGCCGATATAATGCATGATTTATTGGAAGGTGTAATTCTGTTTGAAGTCAAGTTATTTTTGCGCCACATAATTTATGACTTGAAGCTTATTAATCTCCATGGGCTTAATTGTTGTATTAATACAATGGACTATGGTCTGGTTAGTAAATTAAAACCTAGTTTTATAAGTGAGTCACATTTAAAAAGTCACAACTCATTGCTTGGACAATGGTCAGCTCAGATGCTGATTTTGTTTTTACATTTACCATGTATTCTAGCTGATGTTATTGACAAAGTAGATAATTTAAAATGGCGTTTGTACCAATTGCTAAAGCAGCTGACAGAAATTATTTTATTGTCAAACTCTGTACTGTCGCATGTTTTATACTTAAAAGATCTTGTATCAGAGCATCATGAGTTATTTAAAATATGTTATCCTGATAAAAGACTTTTATATAAACATCACAGAATGGTTCACTATGGTACTAATAATAATAGAGAATAGCGGACCACTTTTACATATGATGGTAATGCGGTTTGAAGCAAAGCATAACTTTTCTAAGCGTCGTGCTCATATCATTTGTAACTTTAAAAATATAGCGTTTTCTCTCGCAAGCAGACACCAACTTTCTCATGCTTTTGTTTGGATGACTAGATGTCCATTAAAAGGGATTTCAGATGTTGGAAATGGTACAATTATTTCATCATCAGATATTAGGCATAAGTCATTAATTTTACCTCTTATTGGTGAAAAAATAGATGTGTTTATGACTGAAAAAGTAGTCATTTTTGGTCAAAAGTACCAAACTAAGATGTCTGTACTTCACTCTATTAGTAATGAAGGTGAACCGTCATTTGTTAAAATTGAATTAATATATGTTCATCAAAATGTAATTTATTTTATTGGACTTAAGTGGCATGTCCACATGTATTGTGATCTAACTCTATCGTATTGTTCACTTGATTCAGAGCGTATATGTTTGAGAGCAAGTGACTTAGCAGATTATAAACCTTTTGATACTGTTCATTGTTTAAAATCTACATGTATATACGAGCATATTATTTTACGTCACTATTTGTATCTACGTCACTATTTGCAATGTATTAAAATGATTTTTCATTTTTAAATAATTTGTATATTTTGCTTAATTGTAAATTCTTAAGATAGCAGTTTTAGAAAAGCTTACTATTGAGTTGCTAAAAATAATATAAGTAGTTAGCTAAACTAAATGTAAAAGTATTTATAACCCACTAACTTGTCCAAAACAATAAATGTATATATATATATATATATATATATATATATATATATATATATATATATATATATATATATATTAAATGTCAGATATATATATATATATATATATATATATATATATATATATATATATATATATATATATATATATATATTAAATGTCAGATCAGGTTATCCTGCTACTGGTAACATGTAACCCAGTACAATCTGCTTCATGTCCTGCTGCCTTGTAGGATACGCCTTTTTAGGCAAAGGCTAGGAGATGCCAACTCCGATTTAAAACACCCCCTGCCTTGGGGCTCTTGGTTGAGTAAAGGCTAGAGATGGTGTCTCGATAAAAATGCTTAACTTGGGCAGATGTTAAATGCACCCGGCTACTGTCTTGTAGAAGGCCTCTTAGGCAAAGACTTAAGGGGTAAACAGATTCTATCTGTTGACCAGCCTTGCACCCCTTCTTCATCTATTAGGCTGGCGCAGATGTATTTTTAATACATTGTTTCCAGTTTAGGATGTTGAATGCTGAATCTTCTTGACTCAATGCATGGGTTTTGCTTGTGTCTCTGTTTTTATGACTAGGCAACTCATTCTATTATCTCTTAATGAGGGAACAGCTCTAAAACTCAGTTTTATGGTTCTGAGGCCGGCTGGTAGTCAGGTTTCCCGAACTCTGTGGTAGCTCTCAGAGAGGCTGATTCCATCAACAGCTGAAAAATATCAAAGTATTAACAGTGCCATGTTGCGCATGGATGGTGTCCCTGTTTGTACTTTTGGTGTGCATTGCAGAGGCCACATTTGGAGCCCTTTGTTATGGCTTAGGGTTTATTAGTAGTAATGAGACAATTGCTTGGGCTATTAAACAGTGTTCTGAGTACTATCTTTGCTTTGAGTCAAGTTCTTCAATCTAATTTAAAAATGAATAAAGTACCAAAAACTATAAAACACAAAAAACCATCATCATCACCAAATTCTTTAAACCTATCATTCACTAATATTCGTGGTCTTCGAAGTAACTTTTCTTCTGTTGAGTCTTATCTCTTGCAAAGTTCACCAGACCTACTTGCTCTTTGTGAGACTAATTTGAGTTCGGCTGTCTCATCTTGTGATCTTAGTGTTGATGGTTATTTTCCTCTAATTCGTAAAGACTCCAATAGTCACATGCTTGGCCTGGGCATTTACATCTGTAAGAGTTCACCCATTTGTCGTGAAACTAGGTTTGAATCCACAGACTATTCTTTTATGTGCTTTCGTTTAGCACCACTTCACTCTATTGCATTTCTCTTTGTTCTATATCGCTCTCCTTCATCTCAAGACTGCACTCTTTTTGATGTTATTTCTGATCATATTGACCAAGCCCTCTCTCTTTATCCATCAGCTAATATAGTTGTTGTTGGTGACTTTAATGCTCACCACTCTGAATGGCTTGGCTCTGGTATAAGTGATTTGGCAGGCATTAAAGCCCACAACTTTTGCCTTTCTCAATCCCTAACTCAAATAGTCAACTTTCCAACTCGCTTTCCAGACAACCCGAACCATTTACCTTCTCTACTCGACTTATTTCTTGTTTCTGATCCTAGTCAGTGCTCAGTTTCTCCACATTCACTCTTAGGTGCTTCTGATCACAGTTTGATCTCTCTAAAACTATTATCTCATTCTTCTTCATCACCTGAATCCCCCTATTATCGAACCTCTTACAACTACAGTAAAGCTGACTGGGATTCTTTGCGTGATTTTCTTCGTGATGGCCCTTGGGTAGAAATATTTCGTCTTCCTGTCGACAAATGTGCTTCTTACATAACTTTGTGGATTCAAGCTGGCATGGAATCTTTTATTCCCTCTCGACGATTCCAGGTCAAGCCTCACTCTCCTCCATGGTTTTCTTCACACTGTGCTGCTGCGATTGCCAATCGAAACCGTTACTTCCATATTTATCAGCAAAACAATTCTCCAGAAAACAGACGTCCGTTTATTACTGCTAGAAACAATTGTAAAAAGGTTTTGTCTAACGCCAAAACCCGCTATTCTCAGATCATTAAATCTCGTATCTCATCTCAAAAATTAGGCTCTCGTGACTTCTGGAGAATCTTTAATAATATCAATAATAAGGGCAAATCTATAATTCCACCTCTCTTGAATGGTTCAGACTTTGTCACCTCACCTAAAGACAAAGCTGAATTAATTGCTAAAAACTTTTCATCAATATCATCTCTTGATTCCACTAGTTGCTTTCTACCTGATATTGCCAACAAACAGGTTGATCCATTGCATGACATTCATATCACTCCAGCATCTGTATCTAAAGTGTTTTCCTGCCTAGGCTCTTCTACAGCTTGTGGCCCGGACAACATACCTGTTATTGTCTTGCAGAAGTGTTCTCTGGAGCTGTCATCTATACTCTCAAAACTATTCAATAAGTGCTTATCAGAGTCTTGCTTTCCAGCCTGCTGGAAAGCGGCATCTGTTATCCCTATCTTTAAAAATTCTGGAGAGCGAGCTGATTTGTCTAACTACCGTCCCATAAGTCTTCTTCCTATCATAAGCAAGGTTTTTGAATCTTTAATTAACAAACACTTAATTTCTCATCTTGAATCTAATCACTTACTTTCTGACCATCAATATGGATTTCGATCTTCTCGTTCTACAGCTGATTTGTTAACAGTAATAACTGACAGGTTTTATCGTGCATTAGATAAAGGTGGAGAGGTTAAAGCCATCACTCTTGACATTTCAAAAGCTTTTGATAAAGTTTGGCATGCTGGTCTTCTCCATAAGCTTTCTTCTTATGGTGTCTCTGGCAACATCTTTAAGATCATTGAATCCTTCCTTTCCAATCGTAGCATAAAAGTTGTCCTCTATGGACAACACTTTTCTTCTTATTCTGTAACTTCAGGGGTTCTTCAAGGGTCTATCCTTGGCCCTATACTCTTTTTAATTTACATTAACGATCTTCCAGATATTCTCTCATCTAAGGTGGCATTGTTTGCTGATGACACTACCATTTATTCTTGTTGTGATAAAAAAACCAACACCCTCTGATTGCTTGGGGGGGGGGGGGGCATTTGAGCTTGAAAAGGATCTTACTTCTGCTACAGCATGGGGTTCTCAGTGGCTGGTGAACTTTAATTCAGAAAAAACTCAATTTTTTTCAGCCAATCGTTATCGCAATAATTTAGATCTTCCTATATTTATGAACGGTGATGTACTCAATGAGTCACCTACTCTTCATCTTCTAGGATTAACTCTTACTTCCAATCTTTCTTGGAAACCATATATCAAATCAGTTGCAAAATTAGCATCTGCTAAGGTTGCATCTCTTTATCGAGCTCGTCACTTTCTTACTTCGGATTCTATTCTCTATCTCTATAAATCTTACAAACCCGTTGTAAACATAGTTGGACCTGCTCTTGCAGCCAACTTCCAACCATTATCACATTGTCGTAATGTTGCTTCTCTTTCTCTTTTCTACAAATACTATAATGGGCACTGCTCTAAAGAGCTAGCGTCTCTTGTGCCATCTACTATAATTCATTCTCGTGTTACTCGTCATTCAATTAAGTGTCATCCTTTTTCTGTGACTGTTCCTAAGTGCTTCAAAAACGCTTATTCGTCTAGTTTTTTTCCTCGAACATCAGCTCTTTGGAATTCGCTTCCTTCATCTTGCTTTCCTGACTTATATAATTTGCAATCTTTTAAGTCGTCTGTCAATCGTTATCTTGCTCTACAATCTTCATCTTTTCTCTTTCAGTAACTTCCAACTTTAATTAGTGGCTGCTTGCAGCCTTGTTGGAAGCGAAGATGTTTAAAAAAATATATATATATATATATATATATATATATATACATACATTTGTTGTTTTGAACAAGTACATTACTCCTTTAATAAACAGCTTCAGAAGTAAATATAAACTTCTTTTTTTTTGTTTTTTTTTGTAGAAAAATATAACATCTACATCTTTCAGTTTAAGTGAAACTTTAAACAGCTCCCTTGATGAGTCGGCTTTGTCACCAACATTATCATCGACAATTCAATCTTCACCTGATGTTTTAAATGAGTCAAGTAAAGTTAAATTTAAGGTTTCAACTATTGATGTACAGGTTGCTTTAAGATAACATTGAATTTGTAAGTATACCTTAAAAGTAATTTTTTAAAGTGTTTTGTTTATACTTAGTTCATTATTTTATTCAAACGGTAATAAGCCAGGATTTTCCCACATTTTTTGCAGCAATAAATTCCTTTTATAATTAAAAAAACAACAACTAAACTTTCAACTTATACAAATAAAGATTTTGTTTTTATGTAGAACATACGTAGTTTGCTTGATGAACATCAAACAGGTAAGCTTGTTTTGGCAGAATATGATTCTTTTTGGGTGCACTTGTTAAAAGGCGTCAAGATATGATCCACATTGTTGTTAACTCAATGGTCCATAGAGTTGGAAATATGTAAGTTTATGTTTATTTCCTATTATAGCCCATATAAAGCTATTATAGCCCATATACAGAGTATGTAGTGGGTAATAAGAAAAGGAAGGTCACTCCTCATGGCCACATAGAAGAGAGACTGAAAACTATGCGAAAACATGTTGGTGTTCATGTACAAGCTCGTCGAAAGAGAGTTATTGTTTTAGCAGAAGAGTTCCACTCGTCTGGTATTTTAATATTAAGTATATTTTTCATAAACTCTTTCTTCGTTTAATTAAGACATTTACCTCAGTATTGAAATTAATTTTCCAAATAAAGCATATAAACAATCAGCTAATAAATCTAGCTAAAACAAACATTTTAAATCTATATAAATACTGAAAAATAGTTTTTTAAATTTATTGTGTTATAAATAATATATATTTTTTTGTATAGCGCCTTTCTCAAAAGAAGAACTAAGTATGATAGGAGAGTTGAGATTTGATGACTTAGGCTATGAAAGAAAGTTGGACTATATGGAAAAAACTTCATGCTCTCGTCGAAAATGGATTGTGAATTGTAGGCCAACATTTGAAGATTTACTCAAAACATTTCCGCCACTATAAGATCTAGCCATACACGTAAGAATAAAAATCACCTTATTATCATTAAAACCTTTCACCAATAAATATTTAAAATTATTCAATCACAAAAATTAAATGTATTGTAATTCATACAAAATACATCTAAGATGTATCTTTTATGAGTGATACATCTTTTGAATTACAAGATACATAAAAGTTACAATATGATCTTGTCATTTTTAAATATTTTTTTGTCCTAAAGGTTTTGCTTAAGTATTCTTAGTTTTGCTGAAGTAAAATTAAAGAAAATGATTTTGCTAGCAGTCATACTATATTCTTATCTTAGTTTCAGAAGGATTTCTGTTGCAATTTTCCAGAGTCAAATGATTTTTTGGCTCATTGGGAGCAAATAACGCCACATGTTATCTCTTGGGCAAGGCAAAAAACAAATTTGATGGTGAAGCAGATTCTTGCTGAGCTTGATATGCAAGACAACCCTTCTATAGGTATCTAAGTGTTATAAAACAATATGGCAGGGTGTATTTGATATTTAAAATCATTATAATAATTTATAAATAAATAAAAGGATTTCACTAACAAAAATTATTTGTTTTTTTAAAACAGGAATTGAAATGGATTTTGCATTCTTATTACTCCCCTTTATAATTAAAGTGCCATCAAAGAATAAAAGTTGTGCATCAGCTGCTGAAGTTGCAGAACATTTCATTCAATTTTATCCGGTATATTGGAATAATAGATTTCTAATAAATATAAATTTATACATATTAAGTATAATATTAAGTTTGTAGTAATATGCACAATAATATATATTTAATAACTTTACCTGTTATTAACATTGCTATACAGAAAAATGCCCCGTTGAGAGTCGGACTCTCAAGAAGAGGGGAATACATAAATGTTCTGCGAATGTCCGGGTTAAGCAAAGTTCTCGGTATACCGAGATACCGGTAAACAGATTTTCAATTCTCATTGAACTTTCTCTACATATATAGAGTTCAAGGGGAATTGAAAATCTGTCAGACTTATCCAGTGTTTATGTTAACAGGATTCTACTGTTTAGTTATTAAATATAGTAAATATAGTATTAGCTTTAAATTGTATGTGCTAGTATTTATATTTATTATGTATCAAAATTACATTTTTTAATGACTTATTTTAATTTCTATACTGCATCTAAATAGGTATCAACTCCGATGGAAGTTGTGATTCAAAGTCGTACTCACAAGTATCCTCTAGTCATAGCTTTGGGTACTCATTGCAGTGTCGAACAATTATTTATTGTCACGGAGTGTCGAGCTGTTCCTGTCAACAGATGTATATCTTATGCTGTGGACATATTAATTAAACTTTATTTTTTAATGAACACGGAGTATGCGGAACAATGTAGCCACATATTGTACTTTTTGCAACATACCGTGTTAGGTTACCAAGATGAAATGCATCTATCGAGAGGAGCCAGTGACTTGTCCCTTTACCTTAGACAAAAACTTAATCAATTTTAAATGCCGAAACAATTATATTTTAATTATTATTTTCCATATTGAATTGTTAAGCATAAATTTGTATTAATTATAAATTTAAGTATATTGACTGTCTGAAAATCAAATATCGTTTTTATGTCTAAACCGAGTTCATTTATAATCACAATTTGGCATTTTACTGAAAATTTAACACCTTCAGACCTAATAAAAACTAATATCGAATTTACGCCTAAACCAAGATAGTTTATAATCGCGATATGGAATTTTACTGAATATTTACTCTTTTCAGGCAAAATACCTGAACTACTTTGTGCCGTATGGAAACAGACGAACATTCAGGTAAAATACCTGAACTTGAACTGGTTCAGGTTTAGGTATTTTACCTGAACTGGTTCAGGTTTAGGTATTTTACCTGAACCTGAACTGGTTCAGGTTTAGGTATTTTACCTGAACCTGAACTGGTTCAGGCATAATACCGGAACCGAAACAGTTCAGGTTCAGGTAAAAATCCTGAACCAGTTCAGGTTCAGGTATTTTACCTGAATGTTCGTCTGGTTCCATACGGCACGAAGTATTTCAGGTATTTTGCCTGAAATTTCCGTCAATTTACCGGAACTTTTTTAAGAGTGTATCTCAACAAATTAATAACAAGTGTTCTGGAGCGTCTATTTCTTTTTAATCCTGTTCGATGAGCCCGCTCTACATCTATTCCAGTTAACCCTAATTTATTTGCAAAAACCGATTGAATTTTTTCTTCTGTTTCATTCCAGCTTTCTTTTTTAGTTTCCAACAACCCATCAATTCTCAGATTTTTTCTTCTGGATCTATCTTCAGATATTCTTTGTTTTTCCATGATATTTTCACTCAATGATGTTTCTTTTCTTGATTTTTCGTTTTCTCGTTCGTTGATACTGGCAATTTTTTTATCGAACAGCTCCTCGTGGAAATTCAAGCTCACCTTAACATCTTCTACATCATTAACTAATAACTTTATTTCGTTAGAATTATCATTAACTTTTTGTTCAACTTTTTCTAGTCTTTCATTGAATATCTTGGTGTTAGCACTTAAAACGTCGATAACAATTTTTTCTTGCTGTTTCAATATAATCGCCATCTCATTTTTGTATTCTGAAAACATTGCTGCAGTTTCTTTTTTATATTCTAAAAATATTTCTTTTAACATTTTTTGAATTTCAACAATTGTGACTGCCATATTTATCAAACTTTCCTGTTGTTATCTTATTTTTTCTTCTTTTTTTTGTTGTAAAGAAATATATGTTAATATAAAATTTGTTTAAAGATTAAACTTTTTTCAGCCGCAAAAAAAAAAAAAACACGTCCGCTTACTTCCGTGCGCATTGCGCAGTTATGCATTAATGTAAGCACTATCAGAGCTGTAGCAAACTGATATTCTTTTAGTAATAATTTTTCATTATGCTTTCATGGCTATTATATTATATTATATTATATTATAACAATATTATAAAGTATTAGACAACTAATTAAATTCTTTATTAGTTTATTGTTGTAATAATATTACTATTATTGGTAAACACAGAAATATTGCATACCAAATATATAAAATATTTATTTACTAAAGATGTTACCCACTTTATATATATATATTATACATATAATTCTATTTCTTATGTTTTCTTCACAACTTTTTTATAACAGTTTTGTAGTAGAAATAAAGTCATAATCATCAAAATGACCAAAAACTTTCGGAATCGAAAAAATTATTAAATAAAATTTAAACCTTTTTTTATAAATTTAAATTTAGTGTGAGATAAATTTATTTATTTCATTAACTTGTTACCCTTACATTTGGGATAAGGGGGAGAACTTTTTGAGGTACTTTTTTTTCCAGACTCTAGGATGGAATGCAAGCAGCGAACTTGAGTCAAGTTCGACTTGAACTTTACTTTGTAACCACTAGCGGCAGAGTATTTTTTGAGGGGAAAACCAATACTCTACCGCTATTGGTTACAATGTAAAGTTCAAGTTGAACTTGACTCAAGTTCGCTTCTTGCATTCCACCCCTAATCTCCGTATTTTTTTGAGAAATATCATTTTTGACATAATCATATACATAGGTAAGTTTGGAGTTTGAACAAGGTATGTAATATCAAGAACACGTCTGCAATATCAAGAACAAAAGTTTTAATCATATAAAATGTTTGCTAATTAAGAGATATGTCATTTAATCGTTGGAAGTAAATATCATCAAAAACAAGAAAATAAACAAAAAAAATTAAAGCTTTCTGGATATATAGTTCCTTAAAAAGATATTCTTGTAACAAAGTTACCTGCGTTGAGAAATTTTCTTAGCTATGGTTTATTTAAAAATAATGATAATTAAAAAAATTATTCAATAAAATACTTAATGAACTATGTTTACTTAAAGTTGATTGTTGTATGGATCCACGCCAATGCTTTATTTATATATTCTGTTGTATGAATTGTGGTTTGTTTGTATGCCTGGGTAAAGCAAGCTTATAGAGCAAAGGTAAGTTTGTCACTAAATTTGATAAATTGTTGGATATACAGAATTGTTAAATATACATTGTTCTTGCCAAGTTATTACTTTTTGAGTACGTTAAGACTTAGGTTTTAAGCTTGGAGAAAGCAACCAAAGGTTAACATCAAATTAATTTTTTTAGTTATTTAATTCGCATATAAAAAAAATAATAATAATAATAAGTTACTTTACAATAATTTAAGACATATCTCGGCAACACATAAGTTAAAATTTAAGACCTCAAGCTACCACTGGAATTCAAATTAAAACCATTTTAGTTTTAGTGTGGCTTGAGGTCAAATGCGCATTTTTTTAACAGCTGTTTTATCATAATTTCAATAAGATTTAGTATGCTTACTCTCGAGTCCTTAATGGAAGGAGGATGGAGGGAAGTGTTGGAGGAGGAAGGGGGTGTGGTAATAAAAAGGTCGGGGAGTGTGTGGTAATTTTAGTCTAGATCTAATAAATAGGGAGGGAGGGAGAGGGGAATTCTAAACTACATTAATCTCGGTCACTTCGTGAAAACTTCCGATCAGTATGAGCATATGAAATATGTTACAATATGAGCATTTTTATTAAAAATTTCAGTTTTTAAATCAAAAGTAGTATTTTTTATTCTAGCGTGGCTTACGGTCAAATGCGCATTTTCTAACAGCTATTTTATCATAATTTCAATAGGATTTAATCTGCTATATAAGTTTTACACTTCGGTGAGAAATAAACCAAAAGCTCATTTTCGACAAATCGAGATTTATTAGGTCAACGATTTTAAAAGCCTGAAAATTTTTTTTTGGTTTAGGGTGGGTGGGAAAATTTTTCGAAAATTAATATACGTCTCTCCCCCCCCCTCCTCCTCCATATATTATGGACTCGAGAGTAGGGGAGACCGGGGCTTGTTGGCAACAGGGGTAAGTTGACAAACTACGTTTATCTTTAGAGCCTTTTATCAGAAAGTGACAAAAATTACACAATCAATCAATTAATATATTTCTGAAATAGCTGTTACATTCACGGAAGTTTACATAATGCATGTACTAATCTTAAGTAAAAACCTTGCACATAAAAGCTATTAAATATATTGTTAATGCTAATAGTAATATTAATCGTCCACAGCAGTAACAAAACGAACATTAAAAGTTATAGGAATAAAAATACTACTACTACTACTACTACTACTACTACTACTACTACTACTACTACTACTACTACTACTACTACTACTAATAATAATAATAATAATGATAATAAAAGTGGTAGTGGTAACAATAATAACCTTACAATGATAAAAACAAAATGATAATAATAAAAATAATTACAATAATCATAACAAAAATAATACTAATTTATTATTAGTCACATACATACACACATATATAGACACATACAAATCAGGGGTGAATCCAGCATTTTTTGGTCTTCAAGATATCTAACTTCCAGACATGGAGGTAACTCCAAACATTTATATGTTTATACTTATGTTAAATAAAGATGCTATGCAAAAAATTGCGATGATAGGATCCTGGGAACAAAAAAACCTAAATATTTTTGCCCCCCTGCCTCAGACGTGAGAGCAATAAGTTGATGAAATATTTTTTGGGCTATTTTCAACTAGACTTATATTCATCGAGAAATTTTAAGCTTCATTGTATAATTTCTCAGCGTTAAAAAATTATGACCATATAAAATTTGCAACCCCTTCAATTTGAGGGGGAAGGGTTAAACTTAGTTTGGTCATATTTTTTGAATGCTAAAATATTTTACTATAAAATTTAAAATTTATTGATGCATATAAGTCTAGCTGAAAATAGTACAAAAAATATTTCATCAACTTGTTGCTCTCACGTTTGGGGCAGGGGGGGGGAGGCAAAAGTTTTAGGGCTTTTTTGTTCCTTGTATCCAATTATCGCAATTTTTTTGCAAAGCATCCTTATTTGACATAAATACAAACACATAAATGCTTGGAATTTGCTCCATGTCTTGCAGTAAGATATCTTGAAGACCAAAAAAAGCAGGATCCGCCCCTGATGCAATACCTACATACAAACAAACATACACACCTACGTTCACAAATACATATAAACACATACTTATATCCCTCTGTATTGTACACATACATGATATGTACACTTGTATATAGATTCATATATACATACACACAAATATACGTATATACACACACGTACATATACATACATAAAACATATACAAACATAAATTCACATATACACATACAAATATACACACATATACTCATACAAATATATACGCATACACACACACACACACACACATATATATATATATAAATATATATATATACATATATATATATATATATATGTATATATATATATATATATATATATATATATATATATATATATATATATATACACACGCAAACACATATATATTTACATGTAGTCACATACATATATATACAAGTATATATACAGATACAAATATATACAAACATACACATACACATCCATACATACATATGCACATACATACATTTATACTCACAGTTATTCACATGCGCTTATCACAAACACTTATACACAGATACACATATCTTTGGATTTATTAATTGTATTTGATTAGGTGGAATAGGTTACTTTTAAAAACAATTGAATAATAGATAGAAACATAGATTGAATAGAGAGCTTTTAGGTATTATGAAAGGTTATTCCAAGATTTTATACTTTTTTTTTAAATGGACTTATATCCATAAGTAACAGAACAATGTTTTAAGACTGCTAGGTTTAGATGATCAATTTATCAAAGGTGGTATTGGTTATTTGCGTTTTAGGAGAAGAAGTTGTTGAAGGTAAGAGGTAGGTTTTTATTCGGTGATTCCAGACAAACTGGCAATTCAAGAATTGAACAAGGTTGCATAGTTTAAGGATCTTCGAAGTAAGATAAAGCACATTAGGATTGAATTCTGAAAATGTATTATTTTTAAAGCTTTGTTTTAAAGATGGGATATCCTTAAAACTGCTTGCTGTTGAGATTGTCCCCATATTTGACAAGCATATTGTATATGTGAGATAAAAAAGGCATGATAAATATTTAATAGTGTTTCCAGACATAATAGCGAACTTTAACAGCATTCCATTTGATCTGCCTAACTTTATGGCTAAGCCTTTAGGATGGGATACAAACGATAGGTTGGAATCAATTATAATTCCAAGATATTTTATTGAGTTTACGGGAATGATTTTCTGGACACTTAATCTAAAGTTTAAATTTTTATTGACTTTTGTTAGATTTGAATATAATCAGTTCAGTTTTGCTACAGTTGAGAAAGGTTATTTGAGCGAAGCCACAGAACTAGATTGGCAAGATCACGATTAATGTATTTGTTAATTTTTTTTTAAGATTTTTTGATAATGAGCAAATTAGTATCATCAGCAAAGTGGTAAGGAGTATTCACTATAGTATTGTAAGGATTCGCGCATGCGGATAGAAGATATTAGGATTTATGTGTTTTTTGAACAAAAGCGTAACTTTTGGAACATCGCTTTCTTTTTACTTTACAAAGATAATCATTAGTCGCAAAAAATTGTAAGAATTTCAAACAAAATTGATTTACTATTTCCAGTCAGACTTTTTTTCAATAATAGCCGTTTTTCAGGATCTATAGACTGTTTATTGAAAAAAAGGCTTTTGGGGTAAGTTAGCATTTACTATGGAAATATATAAATACTTTTAGAAAATTTATTTTTTATTTTTAACATCATTGAAAAAATTTATTTTTTCAAAAAAAAAAAAAAAAAATTGTATAGGTTTTTTTTACAGATAAAAGTGGGCTACTGTTATACGTACTAATATCTGGTACCAGCTAAGAGTAATATAAATTTTTGGCTTAAAATTGTTGCCAAATTAAACAGTAAAAAAATTTCTATAAATTTTGAACCTTATATTACATTAATAATTACTTTTATAGTTTGAGCCTACTTACCCCGGGTTGGAGTAAGTTGGTTAACTTTTTTTTTTTGAGGCCCCAAGAAATTTTTTTTATAATGAATGCAAGTTAAAAATGTTACCTAAATTCATAGTCTTTAAGATTACGCTTTAATATTTACAAAAAATTTTGCCGTTAGGGCTGCAGAGCTCAAAGAGTAAAAACAGAGGTAACTAGCCCCGGTCTCCCCTATATAAGTTATATACTATGGCGAAAAATAAACGAAAACCTATTTTTCGACAAATTGAAATTTACAAGTTTTTTAAAGGTCGACGATTTTTAAAGCCTTATTACACTGAAACATTTTATTCTTATCAGTAAATGATAAACATATATCTATTCTGATTTTTTTAGTATTGAGATGTTATTTTGTTGATTACAAATAAAAATGAATAAACGGGGTAGAGGGTCTTATTAAGCTTGTTGGGTTGGTGGGAAAAATTTACGAAAAATAATAAACGTTCTCTCCCGTGTATTAAGCACCTAAGCGTTCAGTCATGAACTTGAGAAATATTTTAGCTAATTTTTGTTTTATTTGTAATGTTCACACGTCAAGACTTAGCAATTTAGCAAATAAAAAATTGATTTGTTTTATTAACTTTGAAAAATTCATTTACTTGATTTGTATTAAAATAAAAAACCTACAAAAAATTAGCATTTATGCATGAAATTTACGAAGCAAAAGAATCATTTATTAATCAAAAATAAATAATAAATGATTAACTTAATTTGACATGTAGACAGAACTAAGTTTAAGGTCATGTAAAGAGGACAAAGGAATTATGAAAGCGTTTCCAAGATTTTACGTATGGTAAAAATTTCCAGGAAACAGTTGCGACTGCAACAGCAGCTCGGATTAAAGGAAAATTGTTGAGAAATAAACGCTTCATCATTCCACGATTCCTGGAATTCACGATTTAACATATTCCTGGAAATCACGATTTAACATATTTTTATTCTACTTATATAAGACATTTTTTATTCAAATAAAATTCAAAAAAAGTGATCCAAGATTTCCTCCTGTTTTTGTACTATGAAGCATGGATCTGATTAAATATTTATAACATGTTGATTGTGTATTTATAACATTTCGTAAGCAACTTTTGTTTTCTTTTTCCGAAAGCAATTTTGTAAGAACAACTTATTAAAAAAATCCAACTAGTATTAGTATAACATCATCATCACTGTATTAGTATAACATCATAATCACTGTACAATTCAACAATATAATTCAATAATACTTTAAATTCTTTTATCACAGTTTAACACCGTATTCATTGCATAGTGATATAATATCTTGGGATGACACTTTTGAACAACTGCTGCTACAACTTTGTAGCAACTTTTTCAAGACTATTAAAAAAATATTATATAATAACAATCTATATTACATGGCTAAAGAATTTATACTTCAAAAATAAAATTGACATTAAAAGGTTTTCTCAAAAAAGTAATCGATACTTTGATAATGTAAGAATGCTATTAAAGATATCTAGAATCAACTTACGCGTTTTATCATGTTGAGATAAAAACATTGAGGCCATTTGAAAACGAGGAACTTTAGAGAATGACTTTAACTCTTCGTAAATAGGTAGATTATCTCTAAAAAGACAAACACAATGCAATATTATTCTTAGCGGGGCGGGAGAGAGTTTTATATAAATGAGACTGAGATTTATCTCGAAAACAACAAAAAAATATCGATTGACTCTAAATAATTTTTATTTATATTAAATTTATTATATTAAATTATTTATATTAAATTTATATAAAAAATTATATTAAAATTATTTATATCAAAATTTATATTAACAGCTTATGTAAGCATCAGCAAATTTAAGTGTGTGTGTGTGTGTGTGTGTGTGTGTGTATGAATATATATATATATATATATATATATATACACGGACGCGGGGCATCGTGGGAAACGAACTCGAATGATATATATATATATATATATATATATATATATATATATATATATATATATATATATATATATATATATATATATATATATATATATATATATATATAATATAAAGCATAGAACAACAGCTGTATACAAACTAAATATTTCTTCATAATATTTTTTAATGTTTTTGCAAAGATTGTCTGACGACGATCTGTGCAAAAACAGGCCGATAATTTTTCCACTCCACCACTTTATGAAAAAACAATATGCATGAAGAAACCCACAAATTGTCAATTCAAAAGAACGCTATTTAAATGAAGATGAATATAAGCAGCTATTATGGTGCTATTCAAAAAGTAGTCTTAATTCAAAAAGTACATTCAAAAAGTACAAGTGCTAAGTGAAGACGATTTCGACAAAAGAATGGAGTTTTGTGATATCAAATTGTCAAAGTTTAAAGAGAATTGCAATTTGCTAAACAAGATTATTTGGACAATTCATGCTGAATGGTATCATAAACCATCCCAATTTGTTGGGCCTACTTTATTAGGCGAACTCTAATCATTAGAAACAAATATTTCTAATGATTAGAGTTTCTAATGCTGTTCCCATCCTAAAGAATGGTGTAATGGTGTGGAATAACCTTAGATGATTTAATACAGTCCAAATGATTTAAATTAGTGTAATTTTGATTTAAATTAGTCCAGATGATTTAATTAGATCTTTTTAACATTGGTTGCAGGTGATTCATATTTACAAATGTTTGAAGATTGGAATTTCTTGAAATACATTGTATACAAGGACAAAAACCTCTACAATTGATAGACTTCACGAGCAGATTAAACAAGTGAAGAGATAGGCATAAACATGTGTAAATGTCTATGCCTATCTGTTCATGCCTGAGAAAACGGTCCTTTTGAAACGCTGCCAAAATTTAGAGATTAAACAAGTTGAATAGCCGCATTTTTTTTTTTTTTTTTGTTGAGAAATATAATTCTAAATTATATAAAAACATTCTTCTTTTATTATTTGTTTAAAAATTTTAAATCAAAAGCACATACACAACTTATAAAATACCCTGTATATTGCATTTTGTAGAAAATTTTGAATATTGTACAATAGAAAAAACTATACAGAAATTAAATTTCTAATTTAAATATTTAATTTTGTTATGGTTTAAATACTATTAGTATTTATAATATTAAATTATACAAACACTAAATATAAGACAGAGTTAAAGATAGAAAGAATTTTTGCTAACACCACTTGATAGAAAGAGTTTTTGTTAACAACACTAGACTGAAACTTCATGTAATTTAATATAATAGTTTATAAGCTACAAGCTTTTCTAATATTATTAGTGTCAGTTTCACTATTAGAACTATTTTATACAAATACTTATAATTACTTGTAAATACATACAGTTAATTCATGATAACTCAAACCTCCAAGGAACCAAGGAAAATGGTTTAACTTAATGAATTAGCGAATTCCTGTTAAGTCGAACTTTGGCTGATATGAGATATTAGTATTTTATTCATGCAGTACAGTCAAAAGATAACATTGGAAAAAGTTTAGCAACACAATTCCTTATTATTTGGTAATAAAATTGCGTCTAAAAGGTCTTTTATTTAAAAACTCATTAAACTATAAATAATTGTTTTTTTAATGGTTTATCTTTGAACTGCTTTATTACAACATTATTTTATGTTTTATTTCATTTTAACGATCTATTCTATTCAGATCTAAACAAAAAAATAAAGAAAATATTAGGCTACAGTTATTTATGTTTTATAGGGAATGTTTTTTTTTTTTTAAATTTTCAAAATTATGTCAATACAGTAGGCTCTCACTTAAGTCTACACTTTGATCCAACTGCAGCAATGCAGACTTAACAGAAGGTGCAAACTTTAGATAAATTTCAATATTTTAGACTAATTTAATTCAAATCACAGCACTGAAAATTAAATCTACTAATGATGAATCTGGGTCTGAAATGCCAAGTCTTGGAGATGATCAGGATCAACATTCCAATTACACTAGATACAAATTTTAAGACTGCAATAAATTGTTATTTATTTTTACAGAGTTTTCATTTAAAGCTATCAACTGATTTTGATGGAATTAAAGCCAAAACATGTTTGGTCGCAATTGATTAAGTTTGTCGCATAATTTTGCAAATTCTAATGTAGTAAAGTTCAGTATGGCTTTCAATGATTTCTAAAAAATTCAAATATAAAGTTCAATATGATGCATTTTGCTGAAAAAACGGGGACTTGAGCAAGAGTCTACTGTATCTTTATTTTTCATACAAAAAATTTGAGTTATCCAAAAAAATTAGCTGAAAGGGGACAAGAAAATGGTTCGACTTTTTATCCGAACCTTTTTCTCTTCCCCTTTATCCAAGGTTTGACTTGATCGAAGAATTTTAATAGTAATCAATTAGGCGATTTCAAGGGACCAAATGAAACGATTGAAAATAATAAAAGTTCAAGTTAACCGGTGTTTGACTTACAGGGAATTAACTGTTAACTTAATAAGCCAATTGTGATAAATGTTCAGCTTCACTAAGTTAAAAATGTTCAGCTTCACTAAACTAAAAATTCTCAGCAAACTAAAATAAACTACTTTGACATTAATTTTCAAATGTATAAAAAGAAATAAACAAGTACCTTAGATAGCAATTATGCAGCACTTGTATAAATGGTGAGATAAGACCATCAACACATTGTGAGAAAAGTTTATTATATAATGATGTAGGTATTATCTGTAAAAAGTTTAAAGCAACAAATAATTTTTTTAATATAACACAATACTTTGAAAATAAAAATATCTTAAATAATATTTTAAAATATTATTATAGATATATACGCAAAAATTAATAAATAATAATATTAATAATTTATTTTATAGATTACTATTACCTTTATATATTCATACAATTGCTCTTCATCTTTTTTTATTTCTTTGAATTCAATTTCAAATATGAAAGATGAAGAAGGAACAGATAACTTTTTAACACTTTTTACAGCAGTAGAAATGTAACTTGAAGTTGAGTTCCCCACTGCTTTTACTCTATCTTCATCAGTTAGTAGAGGTTGCCTAGCAATAATTAAAGTATAAAAAGAATTAATTGATATCAAAATAGATATAATGAAATTCAGTTTCTTTCATTAATTCATTTTACTCAACTCAGTTTCTTTGTTCATAAAATATTAACAATATTAAATAATAGATGACAGTAAAGATACAGACTTGTTATTCAATGGAAGACTGCATGGTGTGTGATTAATTTCTTTACCAACTTCGGTTATAATAATGCGCTTAAGAGGTTTCTAAATTGATATAAAATTTAAAAATTGATTCACAGTTCACAAATTAATTAAGTAGATAAATATTTATTAAATACAAAAACAAATAAAAGATCTAACCTTACTTCGTTTTTTCTGTGGATCAATCATATTACTCTTTTTCTTATCTGTACTTATTTTAGAAATCAGCTATAAAGTGAATCAAGATAAGCAAATAAACAAACGTAAGTTTATCAATGTTATAAAGAAATTAAAAGTAAAGAAAGTAAAAAAAATCAATAGATTAGATAATAACTTTTTTTTAAATAAATATACAGCTATGCATAAAAATTTAATCAAAATGTGAATTATTTTTTTTAATTAAAAATAACATTAAAAAAATAATAAATAAAAATCAACTATTTACCAAAAAAAAAAAAAAAAAAAAAAGAAAAAAAAAGGAAAACCAATAATTATAACTTCAAATAAAATTATTAGGATTAAAAGTTAAAAATTTTTATTTAAAGTAATCATTCATTTTTTATTTACAATTTATTTTTACAAAAAAAAAAAAGTTCATTAAAAATGTAAATCTGTTATATAAATTGTTCTCCCTTTGCTAAATAGCAAAGAAAAACTTTGCATTTGTTTGCCAAGGTCATATACATATACAAATCAAGGGTTTTGTGGGAAAAATATTTATACAGAATCTCTTGTTTGCAAATAGTGTTTATAACAGTTCTTTACTGCAAACCTGTGACGTAGATTCTTCGATTGGAATTAATTAGCAGAAAAACTTAATCGCCCCGCCAAAACACATTTGCCTAATTTTCAACAGTTTTTCAAATGATTATTGCACCATTTCAGTATTTTGCATAAACCCTGACAAGGTTTCTTATTTTAATGTAAGACCCAATAGCTTTTTACTTTTGCGCTAATGTTCTTCTAGGAAATTTTATACTTGATTAGAAAGCAATAGGTTGAAAGCTTAAAGCACCTTAATGTAACTGAGACTAAACTTTTTCTGCAAATTGAAGTTTGAAATATTACATACTTATTTTTAATAATTTCAAGCTATTATATCATTTTTTATCGTTAAAACTTTTTTTCTTGATTAGTTAGGGATTGTCCTCAAAAAAAGCGTTTTACTTAGGACGACCCCTTACATAAATAATTAATCAAAATAAATAATCAATTAAATCAGTAATTAAGTAAACAAATTAAGTCAAGTAATAAAAATTTATAACTTGATTAAACTTACATGTCATCAGTAAAATGGATTGTTTCAATTAGTTGGAAAACTATTTCATGTTGTTTTATGAAAGTAGTGTATTTTTTTCATGTTTCATGTTGTTTTATGGAAGATTTTGATTGGATAAATATTTTTTCATGTTTTATGTTGTTTTATGGAAGATTTTGATTAGAGAAATATTTTATGGAAGATTTTGATTGGAGAAATATTTTATTCTTATTTAATATAAGCATAAATAAAAACAAACAAAAAAACTCTAAAAATTATTTCTGTTTTTACATTTTTTAAATCTGTTTTAACTTTATTTTCAATTTTTATTGTTTTTAATTTTTATATTAAAAAAATTATCAATTTTTAGCGCCAAACAAACTTGCAATACTATAATAGAGTAAATTTAGAGTATAGCAAGAAAATTTCTGTTTAAGATAAATTTGTCAAATTAAAATAACTTAAAAAAAAAAAAAAAATCAAAAAATTGATTACAGATTTTTTATAACTCCACTTTTTATGCATAGCTGCATGCAAATATAACAATTAAATTTACATAAAAAAAAGTTTCTTTAAATTCAAAAATTAAATACTAAATAACCTTTTTAATTTTTTCTTGTTCAGAAATGGCTTGTCGATTGAGAGGCTCAATATTTAACAGGTCTTCATAATCTTTAAGAGCATCTATGTATTTATGTAACTTTTCTCTTGCAGTAGCGCGTCTTGCAAGAGCTTTGGTATATTTTGGGTCAAGCTCGAGAGCAGTGGTACAATCTGCTTCTGCAGAAGCATATCTATAACAATTTTATCATTTTTTTTTTAAAACTTCCTTAAAACCTTTTACAATCAATAATAGAAATTTCTTTGTTTTTTGTGCTTGATTATAGTAAAAAACAATTTAATGATTCAAATTGAATAAATAAAAATCATGATTTAAATGAGATTACTTGATTTAAATTTATTTTTTATTAATATTGTTTACTGATTTATTTTACGAATATTTAAATATAAGCAAAAAAATTTTGTATTTTGTAAATTATTATGAATTTAGCTAATGCATTTAAATACAAAAAAATTTAATCAGTAAATAATATTAATAAAAAAATATATTTATTTTTATATACTATACATTATATAAAAAAAGGTGTTTAGATATGATCATATATATATATATATATATATATATATATATATATATATATATATATATATATATATATATATATATATATATATATATATATATATATATATATATATATATATATATATATATATATAAGTTGTTTATACAACATAAAGAAAAGGTAAAAAACAAATACTAAAATCCTGTTTAAACTAATAGAATATATTTGTTATATAATGCACTATATAATTTTCATATTTCATTGTGAGATTTTTATCAAACTAATTGTTTCACAATTTAAGCTATCAACTAATTATCTTAACGTTTACAAACTTTTACTACTAATTATAAATTATAACAATTATAATTATATAACAAATATATTTCTTTAAAGAGCTATATATTCAGAGTTTAAAAACATAAATCATTTATAATTACTAATTTTTAGTTTAAATCATAACTTGAAATAAAAATGTTTTTTTTTATTCTTTGAAAGATTAATATTCTTTTCAACTCATTTAGCAGTGCAAGCTCAAACCCAGAATTTTTTCTAAATATTGAAAGAACTAATACTCGTATAAACATTCTTGAGATTCTAAGGTCTATATATGCTACATAGACTCTAGAGTCTATTATCAGCAAGGCCTATCTACCCGTTATCTATTGTATTTATATCATTGTATTTATATTGTATATATATTATATCAATATAAAAAAAGTGGTGGGGTACATCATGTTTGTTTTGAGCAGCAAAAGTTCACTATTAAACAAAGAAAACTTACTCTGAGGGGAAAAGAAAACTTACTCTGAGGAGAAAAGAAAACTTACTCTGAGGGGAAAAGAAAACTTACTCTGAGGGGAAAAGAAAACTTACTCTGAGGAGAAAAGAAAACTTACTCTGAGGGGAAAAGAAAACTTACTCTGAGGGGAAAAGAAAACTTACTCTGAGGGGAAAAGAAAACTTACTCTGAGGGGCCAAATAAATGATTTTTCCTGTTTATTTGACATAAAAAATCCTCAACATTTTTTTCACTAGAGATTTTAACTAAATACTCTTATATTACTGACATTCTTCTTCTCAATCGAAACCAAATTAAGAAATTTTTATTTGACTATATATCTAATGAATATTAATTTTATCTTTTATTATTATTGCTTTTTTTATTTTACTGTGTTTATAAAACTATTATTACTTTTATTTTAAACTGTCATTTTTTTAAAATTTACTTTTAATGCTATTATCATTAATTTATTTTTGCTTTAGAAGCTTTATTAATTTATTTATAATTATAGTGATAGTGATTCATTGTAGTAATAGTTTTATGGCTATTGTCATAGTTTTTGCAAATGTTATGTTATTTTTATAATTTCTGTCATAGTTATAAACTTTATTATAATTATTTTTACCATTGTTTTTATCGTTACTTATAATTTTTAGTAAAGTTATCATATTATAGTTACTATTTGTAATGTTTTTTTATTCATATTATTATTATTATTTTCATTTATTAGTGTTTTATTTTATTTTCTTTCCCTTTTTTTTTTCTTACTATATTTTATTTTAAATTCTTTTTATGTTTTATTTATAGTTTTTTTTCTTCCGTATTTTTTTTTTTTAGGTGTCACTCCATTGACTAGTTTTTAACTACATGAGTGACACCTAACCTTATTTATGTGAGTTTATAATATATCATTGTAAATTTTTTATATTTTATAGTTGAATAAATAAATTTAAAATCCTACAACAACCGCTTGTAAAGCAAATAGCAACGGTAGGAATTAACTAAAGCTTGAACTTTTAAGTAAACTATGTAACTTTATAATTATGCAGACTTTGAAAGAGATGTCACAACCTTTTTGTGGACTGAACTTGAAAGTAAACATACAACTTGAAAGTCAAATGCATTAAAAATAAAGTAAAACTTAGCAAATAAAGTTTTTTAAATCTGTGCAATATTTGTTAATTTATAAAACTTGAAGCTCAATAACCCTTTAATACTTTAAAAAAAATCGGATTCAAATATATTAGTAACCTCTCAACTTTTAGAAGAGCCATTCCACGATTTGCATATAGAATGGGATTTGTTGGATGCATTGTTATTGCATTTGTGTATCTGTTTATTGATGCTTCAAACTTCCCTTCATTAAAAAGCTGGTTACCCTAATTGTTTTTAAAATAAAACCAAAAACTAAAAAAAATACAATAATACAATAAATAAAATAGTGTTGAACAAATAAAACAAAAATTATAATAATAATTAATGAATATAAAATGATGTACTATGATAAAATAATTAAAAAAAAACAAAAAAACAATAAAAAACAATCCTTCTACTTTATTTTTTTGCTTTCTGGTGACAAATTATTTAATCAAATGAATTCAGGTCTGGGTCAGCTATTAGGTACCAGGATCCAGTCTCAACTTGTATAGATGGGTCTGGGTTGGAGTTTGGTATTAACAAACCTGTTTTGGAACCATACCTTATTTACTAAACAGATCTGGGTCCAGAACTGACCTGTATTGGTCATGTCAAAACAAAACATGAGAGTAGCATTATAAAATTGGTTTTGGTCTAATGAATCCTTGTGTCAACATGGTTTCCAAAAAGTATATGATAATTGAGGTAGTTTTTCTCAACTATCACATTGAATGAGATATTTTTAAAAATTTTAATCTCAAATGATGAAAATATTTAAAAACTGAAGCATTTTTAAAGATTTTTAAATGGCCTTAAAACTCTTGACAGATGTGATCTCTTTCTTATTGTTAAAACTCTTAACAAATGTGATCTCTTTCTTCTTCCTAAAGTATCATTCAAGATGATTGCCAATCAAAACTTCAATATAATAACAATTAATAAAATATTTGCATATTTCAAAATTTCTAAATACATGTAAACGCATGAGTTAAAATAATGTCAGAGGGGTCTGGGTTTAATAATCTGGATATTAAAAGATTATTACCTGATTTATTTGGTTAAAAGGTTTGACAGATATGGGTCTAGCAGGTTTTGGATTTAAAAAACAAGACCCAGACCTGGTTTAAACAGATTGGTCTGAGTCTTATTTTAAACTCAAATTGGGTCTAGAACTGAATCATTAACAGCTTTATTGACACTAATAGAGCAAAAATTATATAATGTGACATAATAAATCTACAAAATCTCAATGTATAGCACAATTTTTTTTATTTATTGACATTTTGATGTTATGGATAGTTTTGACATTTTGATGTTATGGATAGTTTTGGAAAATGACAATACTTTTTTAAATGAATGGTCGTTTCATGCAAAGTGGACCAAGGTGGTTTATGTTGGACCAAGGTCCAACATGAACCACCTCAGATTTTGATCAAACTTAATAAGTTGATTTATATCAATGAGAAAAGTAATTTCTTAAAATATCAGCATAAAACCTTATGTTCATGATTTCTGATTTTTTTAAAAATAAAACTTCAGTAGCGAAAATATGTTTTGTTCATACTCAGAAAACATTATAGTTTTCTATATTATGTACAACTTTAGTAAAATGTTGACATTAAGTCTTTTACTGTTATATTTTATCTATAATGGCTACCTAAAAGATTTTTATTCATAATGGCTACTTTAAAAAATCTGAATAAAGTTGATTTTTGATGGATCAATATACAAAATTAACAATTAAAGAAGCGGAAAGACAGAAAAAATGAAAAAAAAAACAACTATATTTCTATATATAGTAAGCTTTCTAATTTTTAAGAAATTTTCTGAAAAGATACAATTTAGTAAGATATTATGGATTCCTAAAAATAGCTTTGGCTTCAAAAATTTTGCCTTTGCCAATCCACCGGTAACCTAGGTAAACTATGATCAACACTGAATTTAATTTTTTTTTCTGATTTACTAAACTATATTACATCGATTTCAGAAAAAAAATAGTGGGTACTCATGAGGAAGTTACAAAATCAGAACAATGAAATTTGCACAAAATACATTAAAAGTAATAAAGATTTATTGTGATTGGTGTTCTTTAGTTCATTATTTATTGTAATAAAAAATATATACCTAAAAAAGTATTTCATAATCATTGCTTGAATTAAGTCTTAAATTAAACCTGAATCACTCAGTTTTTAAATAGCCTTAGTGCCTCCCTCCTTTCCATTTTCTTTTCAACTACACATTTTTGCCAAGAACTTATATTAGAAGAAACTTATTATTGAAAATATCATCTTACACAGTTTGTCTGATTTTATGTCTAATGCATGAAGTATCTTTGTGCACAAACAATGTATCAAATATAAACATAATCTGAAAATACACAAAAGCTGTGAATGGAAAAAACGCAATGGAACATAATTAAAAGACATACAGTCTTATTAAGTGTTCCTTTTTTTATCTTTTTTTATATATGAAACTTATAATTTTATATTTAATTATTGTGTCAAAAATCATTGAAGTGTAACCATGGAAACCTTAGTTTACACTACAAAACAATTGAATATATTTAGTTAGATAATAATAAAAAATATACTTCATTTTAATCACCATTGAATAGATTTGAGACTTAGTACGATGAAAGCTTTTACTGTGATCCATTTAACAAACACAAAATTTAAATAAAATTAAATTTAAAAAACAAATTTACATAATCAATTATTTGAAAAATAAACACATTTTATTGAAAGAGCTTGTCAACAAATAAACCAATTATGAGACAATTGCTATATAGCCAAAAACCAAGCTGCACATTTAGCAGCAGAATCTAAAAATAATATTTCCAAGTAATGATACTTTAGTTTATTACTAAAATTTACAAAAAATTACAGTTTTTTAATTCAAGATGATACAGGTACAGGTTCACAATACAAAAATTATATATAACTTATACCACCATAAACAAGATCATTAGGTACATTTTGCTGCATTTCACAGAATAAGTATTTGTGATGGTATTGGGCACTGTCAAAAAATCTGTAGCAAAGGAAAGTTTACAATCACTAACAGATCCTATAAATTCACCTGAGATAATATATAAGGCACCTGAGATAATATATATGACAAAATACATAAGGAACATTATCATTATATTTCTAATGATGCAATTATAATACATAGAATAAATTTTAAATTAGAATGTTATATTAATTTACAATATCTTAAATTAATTATATTGTTGTTGTATTATTGTTACAAAATTTATAATCAAGATACCAAACAGTAAGGAAATAAGTGAAATGGAATAAAAGAGGTATTAGGCTGGAAAGTAGAACATAAGTCTTTCTTTTCATTTTTATCTAAAAAGCTACTAATACATTTTATTTGCAGTCTATTTACCATCTAACTTTACAAACTTAATGTCACAGCTTTTATGTGTATGGTCAATAAATTTATGCATAGACATATAATGTATCAGACATAAAATCAGACACACTGTAAAATGGTAAGATAAAAAAGGTATAAACAAAATAAAATGGTAAGATAAAAAAGGTATAAACAAGATAAAATGCTCAATAACCAATTCATAAACTTAATTAAAAGAGAAGTTTTTTCTTTTTCTTTTTTTAACATGAATATAAGTTTGAAATTAAATCTTTTAAAAATTAAAAAAGATTTTTTCTTCAATTTTTTAAAATTGAAATAAATCATATGATAACAATATAAATGTATTATAAAACAATAATTTAAAAAATTAAAAATTAAAATATAGAAATAAAAACAAGTGTTCATACGTAGCAAAAAAAAAAAAGTGGTCAAAATAAGTAAACCACAACAACAAAATTAACAAACCATAATAATAATAAAAAAAATTACAATACCAACCAAAAAAGAAAAAATTTTTATTTAATTTTTATTTTGCAGAAGGTTTTCAATTGTATTGTATTTGTAATACAGGTTGGTTCTGCAAACAGTCGCATGTGTTGTGTTTAAATGTTTCACAATTTCTCTAATTAAAATCTTTTATTCATTCATTGACTTTAATTTTTGTCATATTATCAATAGTAATTCCATTCATTTTGTCATATTATCAATAGTTTTTCCATTCATTTTGTCATATTATTAATAGTTTTTCCATTCATTTTGTCATATTAACAATAGCTTTCCCAATCATTTTGACTTAAAATCAATAGTTTTTCGAGTCATTTGGATTGTTTTATCAGTGAAATGTTGTAGTTAATTAAATAACTTTTGATGTTTTATAACTGTTGTTGTGTAGAAATGTTGTAGTTAATTAAATAACTTTTGATGTTTTATAACTTATTAATATTAAATTTTATATTTCATTTTACACAAATTTTTCAAATATTTATAGCAATTTAAATAAAAAATCTCAAATAATTATTAATAATTCACAAATAACTTTGAAAAATGAAACATTTAAGGAAGTTTGAAATAAAAGAGTTGATTGTATCAGCAACAAAAAAATAACATGCTTTATTGTAATTAATGATCAATACTGTATAAATCAAAAATAAAAAATAAATTATTTTTACATTTGCAAATGATTTTTTAAGATTTATAGGTAGTGTTATAAATAAAATATGAGATAAATAGAAGATAGGTAACAATTTTGGATAAAATGTGACATAAAAAAATTCAATGTTTTACTAAGTAAGTCTATAACTTGAAATATAGAGTTTCAAAGTATAAACAAAACATGTTTTCGCTACAGAAAATTCAAATGACTATATCTCATGAAAAACAAAAGGTTTTATGCTGTTTTCAGGAATTGCTTTTCTCATTGATGTAAACCAACCTACCAAATTTCAGTAAAATCTGAGGTGTCTTATGTGGACCTAAAATTTTGGTCCATTAGGCATGAAATTACCTAAAATCTTTTTTTGCGTATATATATATAAAAATTCTTTTAAAACTTACATTCGTAAGGGAATTATGACATCACAACTACTTGTTACTATATCTAATGTTTTATAAAGATAACTTTTATATAACTTCTTATTTATATATTGTCAAGTGATTTATGTCATATACGTGATTATATGCAATTTATATGTCATATATATCATATACATAAAATATGCTTTTGTATTAGAATATTGACTTTTTATAATAGAATTTTTATTTTGGAATTATATTGGAAGTTTTTTTTATATAAGAATCCTTGAAAACTTGATTACCAAATACACTGATAACTATTGAAAATGGTTGAATGGCCCCTGAACTATTATTATATAAATAAATTTTGTTTTAAATACTTTATAATAACTGTAATGTGAGTTGAAAGACTTTATTAAATATATATATATTTTTTAAGTTAACATAGTAAGTCTAACCTTTTGGAAAACCCATATTTAACCTAGATAATTCTAACCATATATAATAACCTTTTTTAATCAAAGACCTAAAAATCTGAAAATTTTTGACTATAAGATAATATATAATTTTAAGTAACCAGGTTACAAGATTTAGAACCTTTTCTTTTTCAATAATAGCATTTTGAATTCTTCGTTCATTTTCTATTTTTTCCTGCTCTTCTTCATCTAAATCATCATTTTGATCTTCTTCATCTGAACTTTTACATGCATCATCCTAAAAGAGTGGAAAATAAAACTTTTTGTGTGTAAAAACTAAAGATGTAAAAAAATAAAAAATATATATTTATCAACTTGACATTAACAATATTTAAACATAATATTAAACAATATAAGCAAGCAAACAAACCATTGTAAAACAGTCATTCAATGATTTAATTGAATTGAGATAAGATTTTTTTGAAACCAAAAGAAAATATGATCGAATTTTAATAACATATTTTTGTTCAGTTTTATAAAAACTCTCATCTCTAATAATCTTTTTATTTAATTCTAGCTGTATTGACAATCATTTAATTGACACTATTTTGACACAATTGTTGTTCAATTGGTTCTGTTGTCATTTTTTCTCTTTTTTCATGTACCTTAAGTGTTTTTATGTATTCTCCAAATTACTGGAATTTGGTAGCCTGTTTTCATATCTTCATAGACAAAGAATTTCTGTATAGTACTGTCACAATTCCTATCAGCCAACCAACAGCCTTGATAAAGTCATCTTTTAATATTTAAATTGTTTTAAAACAAATAATTATTTTAAATTAAATTGTCTTGTAGCAAAAGACCATTATGCCAATGGGTCATACATAGTCAAACATAAAAGAAATTCAAAATATGGCAAACAAGCCAGAAAGTGTGACCAGCTTTTCAGTCTGACTTACCGCCAACAATAACGCAAGTATGTAAAATTTGTAAAGAAACTGTCAAAATAAAAATTCATTAAACTTTTTTTTATTCAATAATTTTTGTTCTGTAATAATTCATACTTTTATTTCTATTTTTGTTTCTGATATTCAATTCAATTTCAATTTTCATTCTTTAGATTTTTATGAAATTAGAATATCTAATTTCAGTTTTTATTCAAATTAATGATACCAATTATTGTTACTTTTAATTTTACTAATGTTAAGGAAAATATCACTGATCTATACAGACATTACTACATTGAACTATTTTCTAAATGTCAAGTAAGATATCTACCAAATGTATCAAGTAAAGTATCTACCAAATGTATCAAGCAAGGTAACAAACAAATGTATCAAGCAAGGTAACAAACAAACTTATCAAGCAAGGAAGCAAATAAATGTATTAAGAAAAATAGCAACTAAATGTATCAAGCTGGATATCTATTAAATGTATCAAGCAAAATATTTAAAGTATCTACCAAACATTTTTTAAACATTTTAAGTATCTATGAAGTGCAGTAGTGGTGTAGTGGTAGAGGGCTCTCTTTGTAAGTAAGAGGTTTTTTGTTTAATCCTTACCACATCCTTAGTAATACCACACTTAACTCCCTTCTCTGCACAGCAGCATTGTTTGTATATGTTTGTGTTTTAGAGTTAAATGATTTGAAAGAGGGTTGAAAACGCAATAAACAAGTTGCGAGTAAAGTAAGTAAAAAAAAAGTAAGGTTTGGCTTTCTCAACTGATAATTAAAAAAAAGTCTTTTTTGAAGTAGTTTTGTTTTCAATTAAACACAAGCTTTCTTTGTTATAAACAATATATAGCCTTAATTTTTTAATGGATTGCTTCAGAGTTTCCTTATATTGATATGCATTATACTCTTGAAGTTTTTAAAATTTGCTTTTTTAAATCAAAGCTAAGCCGCACTTGAATTTTCTTGCAAGAACTTTCTGCAACTAACACAGAATTGCATTTATGTAGCAAATGATAAATTTTTATGTTTAAACCTTTATCAGCAAAACAATTCTCCGGAAACCATTGTAAAAAGGTTTTGTCTAGTGCCAAAGCCCACTATCCACTAGTTGCCTTCTACCTGATATAGCCATCAAACAGGTTGATCCATTGCCTGACATTTGTATCACTCCAGCTTCTGTATCTAAAGTAATTTCCTGCTTAGACTCTTCTACAGCTTGTGGTCTAGACAACATACCTGTTATAGTATAGCAGAAGTGTTCTCCGGAGCTGTCGTCTATACTTTCAAAACTACTCAACAAGTGCTTATCAGAGTCTTGTTTTCCAGCCTGCTGCAAAGCAGCATTTGTCATCCCTATTTTCAAAAATTCTGGAGAGTGATTTGATTCGTCTAACTACTGTCCCATTAGTCTTCTTCCTATCATTAGCAAGGTTTTTGAACCTTTAATAAACAAACACTTGATCTCTCATCTTAATTCTAATAACTTACTTTCTGATCTTCAATATGGATTTCGATCTTCTTGTTCTACAGCTAATTTGCTAACAGTAATAACCAATAGGATTTATCGTGCATTAGATAAAGGTGGAGAGGTTAAGGCCATCGCTCTTGACATTTCAAAAGCTTTTGATAAAGTTTGGCATACTGGTCTTCTCCATAAACTTTCTTCTAATGGTGTATCTAGCAACACCTTTAAGATTATTGAATCCTTCCTTTCTAATCATAGTATAAAAGTTGCCCTCGACAGACAGCACTCTTCTTCTTTTTCTGTAACTTCAGGGGTTCCTCAAGCTTTAATTGTTGGCCCTATACTCTTTTTAATTTACATTATCAATCTTCCAGATATTCTCAAATCTAAGGTGACATTGTTCGCTGGTGATACTATCATTTATTCTTGTCATGATGAGAAGCCAACACCCTCTGATTGCTTGGAGGCGGCATTTGAGCTTGAAAAGGATCTCACTTCTGCTACAGCATGGGGCTCACAGTGGCTAGTGAACTTTAATCTAGATAAAATTCAATTTTTTTTAGCCAATCATTATCGAAATAATTTAGATCTTCCTATGTACTCGATGAGTCATCTACCCTTCATCTTTTAGGATTAACTATTACTTCCGATCTTTTTTGGAAACTATATATCAAATCAATTGCAAAGTCTCTTTATCATGCTTGCCACTTTCTTACTCAGGATTCTATTCTTTATCTATATAAATCTCAAATCTGTTCTTGTATGGAATACTGTTGCCATATCTGGAGCGGATCTTCTAATTATGCCCTTTCTCTTTTAGACAAGGTACAAAAACGCATTGTAAGCATAGTTAGACCTGCTCTTGCAGTTAACCTCCATTCAAACCATTATCACATCGTCACGATGTTGCTT
Source organism: Hydra vulgaris (assembly GCF_038396675.1). NCBI lineage: Eukaryota > Metazoa > Cnidaria > Hydrozoa > Anthoathecata > Hydridae > Hydra > Hydra vulgaris. Next base: position 21,264,388 of record NC_088923.1, read on the forward strand.
TTCTTTTTCTTTTCTACAGATACTATAATGGGCACTGCTCTAAAGAGCTAGTGTCTCTTGTGCCATTTACTAAAATTCATCCTCGTGTTAGTAACTTCCAACTCTAATTTAGTGGTTAGCCTTTTTCGGAAGTGAAGATGTTTATATATATACATATATATATATATATATATATATATATATATATATATATATATATATATATATATATATATATATATATATATATATATATATATATATATATATATATATATATATATATATATATATATATATATATATATAGGAAAATTCAAATAGCCAAAAATAAGATTAAAAAATTCTTGTTAAAATGCTAGGTATTTATAATAGTACGTATATTATTTAAAATTTTTTAATATAAAAACAAAGAAGCACAAAAAATTCACACACTAAATTAAAATAAAAAAAGTTCAACACTAGAAGAACAATGTAATAATAAAAATATATACAATAATTTATTACACCTAATAATAAATAAGATGATTCATACCACATTGTACTTTTCCCAAGAATTGTAGTCATAAGACTTTATTCGCACATCTTTTTTTGTTTCATTTTTTTTGCCAACATCAGGTTTATTAGTGGTATTTAGTTTGGTTCGAACTGGCGGGAGCTAATTGAAGAAAAAAAATTATTTGAATGTATGAAATACATTTGCATCTTAACTTTTAGTATTCAATCTATCTAAATTTATACCGACCATTCAAGACATTTTCTATAGCTTCTATAATCAAGAAAGAAGATAGTATAAACTAAAAAAGATATCTCTTATAGATAGTATAAACTAAAAAAAGTATGTTTTTAAAAACAATTTATAGCAGCACTAATTTTGTCAGCATCTATTGCATCGGACATATGCATATTATTTTCAGAAGTTATAATTCACTTTGAAATGGCCAACACTGCTAAAACTGTTGTTTTCAACAGCTTTCATGGGTATTACGCTGAACAAATTGGTTAAGCTATTTTAAATAAAATCTTTCAAATAGTAATACCAAATTAAAACATTTTTAATATCTTTTAAATTTATGCCTAATAGTATTATTATACTTGAAGTATATATACTATACTTTCTTTATGCTATTTAATTACCTGTTTTTCTAAACGATTTATATTTTTTAAATTCTTATCTTCATTTTTTATATTTGCCTCCCAACGTTTAAGATCTTTGAGAAAATCAGATAAATCATTGCTATTTTCACGAATTTGAGTTTGGATTTCTGCGGCTTTAGATGTTGCCATATATTTTTATATTTAAATGTTTAAATAATATACTGACAATGATAACTTGACAAAAAAAAAATTACTTTTGATTATGGATACTAGCACTTTCAAATCGACAGTAATTTACAAAATGCTAATTGTTACTAAATGCAAATTACTAAATTTAAATTTTTTTGTATGATTTCAGATTGACTTTAACCGGATTTCATCACGGCGCACAAGTGACTCAGAACGGTAAAATTTGACACAAATAGTAAATAATCAAATAGTAAATAAGTGTTGAAATAATAATTTTTTAGGTCAAAGATTTGTGTTTTTAAGACACAGAATTGGTACATATTTTTTAAAGTATTCAGAGTTAAGAAAGAGCATATTGTTGCATAAATTTGTCATTATCTCAATAATACATATTAAAAAAAATCTTTAAGAAAATAATTTTTTACTTCACTTTAGCTAAAGATTGACACACATTGACATGTGCTGTCTAATATTTATTTGAATTACATGATGTTTAAATCGAATTTCCATTGATTGCTTATCCTCATCAGTCCCCATTCTGATTTTGCACGTGATTCTACTTGGTTTTTATGTACCTAATTTTACATCGTAACAACCAATGTTTATTACCTAACAATTTTTTGCACTATTTACACTATATTAGGTATATTTATTAAAATAAGATTCACACTTCTTATAAAGATAATAATTTTATTTGGTTGCTATGGACATTCTAGTTTACACAACGATAACAGATTTTTGGCAGTTATTTCTCCGCGTTAAGACTTTGTTCGTCAAGGTTCGTTTTTCGGAATTATAGAGTTAAAAGAGGTTTGTAACCACAATAAAAAAGTAGCCTTTTTGAATATAGTGGACCCCTTGGCCTTAGGGAAATAAAGAACGTTAAATTTTAAGTGAACTAATGACCAAAAGCTTCCAAGAATAAGTTGTCCATGCCAAGATCATTACATTAAAAGATAAAATGTTTGGGTATAAATTTAATTAGATGTTTGTAAATCTCTTATTGAAGTGAGTATTACATTGGTTTATATGAAAAAAAAAAACTGCAAGTAAAACATAACGAATTTCTGAAAGCTTGTTAAAAATGATAACCTTTGATATGCTTGGTTTGTGTGAATCACTTTAGATTTTTGAGAGAACTTCAAAAGCGTGTTTACAAGATTTAGTCTTATATCATTATTAATAATCTTTTTTTTTACAATTATTTTCGTTCTTTTACAATTCAAGTTCGTAGTATAAAAAACTTATATACATTTAAAAATAAACAAAATATAAATATATGTGAGCAGTAGCGTAGCAACAAAATATAGGCCTCCTCGCAAAATTTTAATCAGGGACCTTAAACTACTTCTCTGTTTCCCCCCCCCCCCCCTTAACCTTTTAAATTCAACTGAGCTTCTATTTCTACTTCAGCAGCTATTAGGTCTAGTGCAGACAAAACTATTTGCACCCTTGTTGTCCTGAGATGTGTTTTAATGTGCTTAAGGATCTCTTTGCAGTTGCTACGCTAATAGTCAAATATACACAAGAGCTGCTATTATATTTGTAAGTGAGCAACTTATATCATAATATGTTATTGTTGAGACGGGTAAAATGCAAAAATACAAAAACTTTCAATGTGTAAAAGGCGAGAAAAATGTATGGAAAATTGCCGCCCGAACCAAAACACTTAGTCAATGATGGTAAATTCAATCTTCTTAGTCTTAACCAGTATTAAAGATGTCTTAAACTGGAATTCCATTTTGTTGCTTTGCGTTGAATAGATTCAACCAAGTTTTTATCAGTTTTTAAATAAGAATCCCAAATAGACACTGTATAATTATGGTGTGGTCTAATTAACACTATAACACGAGGCTAATAAAAATTTGCACAAAAAGAATTGCTTATAATTGTCATTCAAATCATATTATTGTTTGACAACTAATCAAATAAGTAAGGATAGCAATAATAGATCATTTTATAACTGAAAGTGTCCCATGATGAACAGCGTAGCAAATTTTAGTCTTAAGCGAGCAAAGAAGGTTGTCAAAGTATTCTGGACTGAAATCTCGTAACTTAAGTTGAATTCTCTTTTTTAGGTGGTTAAGATTTTTTGCTTTGAAATCGATGGAATAGACTCTCTGTTTTAAGTGAGCCCAAAATGTCTCAATGGGCCTTATTTGCATTTGGTGGATCCTTAGAAACATAGGTTATATTAAACTTCTTATAAGTTTCAATTGTTAGCTTTGCATAATGAAATCTTGCACCATCAGACCAAAATATATATCTTATGTTTTTGTGACGCGAATTGATGAAGGGAACAAGTTTCTCTTTAATGCATTCTTTGGAATATATTTTTGCTTCAATGGCATTTTTTTTAATTGCAAAGTAAGGCTTTAATTTACCAAATCTACTGATTGCAATCCATACTAAAACTTTTGCTTGAAACTTTGATTTAAGCTTACATTTAATATTTTTTTCAGTTTTGTCTTTATCTTGACTATAAAAGCCATCATTTCCTGGTATGCTTTGGCTGCTCAATGTAAAATAGGATTCGTCATCCATGATAATTTCGAATTCATTTGACGGTAGAAAAAAAGTTTTCGAAAGTTTTAACAGTCGTTGTTTTTGTTTACTTATTTGAATTCCAGAGCTTTCTGGTGTTTTCTTTCTTTTGAAATATTTAAGTCAATGCATGTTAAAAATTTTACAAATATAACTTCTATGAACTCCATATTTTAATGCAAGTTTTCTCTGGGAGATTCCAAATTTATTTTCAGCCTTGTAAATGAACGAAGTAATTTTTCTTATGTCCATTTTGTATGGTTTTCTGCCGCTTCCCAACTTTCTTTTAAGGTGATATTGTCGTCAACTCTTTTAATAATATTATAAATTGTTCGCTTTCGTTTGTCGTTTTCTTTAATTCCACCCATTTTATTTATATAATTTTAACTGCCAAAATCAGTAACCGATTATGAAATAAAAATGTCTAGTGAATATATTTAACTTAGAACTGCAGAAATATTCGAAATTGTTCGCGAGTTTTGAACGTTCAAATTTTGTGCAAATTTTTAGTAGCCTCGTGTTATGTAACTTGAGAGCCATATTTTCATCAATAAAAATTAATGTTTCTTTGCATACCAAGAATTTGTAAGGACTTTGAGACAACTGTTCGAAAATGTGTGCTCCACTTGGCGTTACATGAAATAATGACTCCTAAATTACGCATTTTAGTTGAACTTTTTAGGGATTGATTTATTATACCTTTTTATCTTGTTTCCCAATTATTCCGAAATATCTAATTTTAACATAAGTAAGTTTGAGGTAGAGAATCTACGCTTTGGCAAAATCGAGAATACATCAATAGACTGGTGCAATGCTATAGAAGATGAAACAATGTTAAAAGTGTCTATTAGATTAGTCACGAATAGTATATTCTAAAGAAAGCCATGTTGATTTGTAAAGAGCATTTTATTATCGTCAATGTGCTTAAAGATTTTTTTCTTAACAAGTATTTTGACCATTTTGCAGGCAACAGAGTTTAGTGAAATAGTCAGTAGTTTTCAGCAAGTAATTTATCATCCATTTTTTAATAGACCACGCTAAAATTTGCTTATTTCTAGAGCACGGTTTGTAGATTTGGGGTCCTAATATCAATGAAATACCCTATGAAAATCTATTTAAGGGGTGATAGTGCATGCCTATGGGAGCCCAAAATAAAGGGTTTTGAAATCCCTCATTAACATCCAAAGCAAAATTTTGGTCAAGAAGTTTATAAGCTTTTGAATACCATAATGCGATCTATTTAAGTGCTTAAAATGCTACAAGACATGCTTTGTTTAAACAATATATTTAATATAAAATGTAATGCATGAAAACAAAAATTTTTTATTTTAAAAGCTTGTATCCAAATATGCATCTTATTGCTATTCCGATGTATCAAGATAAATTCTCAAGTTCGAACTTTGCCCCTCGGTTAAAAAATTACCGGCCAATAATTTTTTCGGGAAATGGCAGTAATTATTCAAAGAAGAAAACAAAATGTAAACACAGTGAGCGCTTTTTAAATAAATTTAAAGATGCCTACCTTTGCAAAAACTCATGAAGACTGCAGAAAATCTGTTTGTGTTATATGCATGAAAAAGGGTGATCAAGAGTTGACTGAAAACTATAAGTTGAAAATTCTTCAACTGATTCAAACAGACATAGATTTCAGTGATGAAAGAGTGTCTTTGGCTACTTGTGTTTCATGCAGATCTCAAATTGGAAAATTTTGTGCTGGAAAAATCAATCATGTGCCTAAACTTTTTGACTTCAAGTCAATTTCTATCAAACTTACAACCAGAGTTTCGTCAGTTTGTGAGTGCCTTTTATGCCAAATTGCCAAAATCAAAGGAAAGGAGAAGCATCCGTTTAACAAATTCAAAGAATCCGAGGAAAAAATTCCAAAGCCAACTTCTCAGAGTTCTGAAAAGCGCTGCACAAAGTGCTTGTCAATTATTGGCTGAGGACTTCTTCACAACTGCACCATTGGAACTCGCCATGAAAACCTGAGAAGAATGGCCGCAGATGATCCCGTAGGTGCAGAGCAAGTGGCTGCAGCAGTCTTAGCATCCAAAAACGCATCTCCAAATGGCACTATTAGACTCAGTCAGCCTTGTGGAAAACTTTTGCCATTGAGGAGAGGTAATTACTTCTATCGTCTAGTTAATTATCATAGTATCATTATGCTAAATTAAAGGCACTCAAAATGTTGATTCACAAACATTTAATTTATGACCTCTAATAATTAATTATGAGAAAAAAGAAACAAGAATGCTTTTATATTCATTAAAATGCTAATTGCAACTGCTTTTATTGAAAATTCATCTCTTAATTAATTACCCTGCTTCAATTTTATTTCATCAGCCTAATTTTACTTTAAATTTTACTTCTCATTGCAAGAATAAATATTTTTTTTCCTAATGGATGTCATTTTATTGTTTTTAAAGGTCCGTCATTGGCTCAGCAGCTATTCAAAGAACTACTCACAACAGAAAATATGGTTCAAATTCAGCAAAATACAGGACTTTCAAATAATGGGATGCAAAAACTAGGTTCAGCACTAAATCAAATCAGCCCAATTAGATTGGTGGAGCCAAGTTTTCCTTTGAAGTTTGCTCTAGCCGGCCAGAAACTTAATGATCAGTTCATGGTCAGCACCATCAGATTGGCAGAGAATGGTCAAACTTGTCAAGTTGTGCACTGCCAGAGCCTCAGCAATCTCAGTGATGTTTTCAGAGCATCACGAAAACTATCAGAATCTTCCATTTTAAAACTCGGGATTGATCGTGGTGGATCATTTCTCAAAGTGAGATTCACTCACATTGTGTTGGAAGAAGATGAGACTCCTCCACACAGCTCAGTACAGAAGACAATCAAGCTAATGGCACCAGCATCAACCAAAAAAACGAGTGTTAAGCAGCAGATGTTGATAGCACTGTCACAAAACACTCCTGAGAGTTACCAGAATATGAAGGCCATTTTCGACCACATTCAAGTCAAAGAAAAAATCCAAACAGGTTCTTTGGTTGTCTTTTGTGACCTAAAGCTGGACATCATTCTTTGTGGCATTCAGTCTCACAGTAACAAACACCCTTGTTGTTGGTGTGATGCTGCATCTCCAGGTCTTGAAAATTGTGGACAACTTCGGACTTTTGGCCAGATCAGAAGACAGCATTCTGAATACATCCAGGCAGGAGGAGTTTCAAGAAAGTCGAAGGAATTCAAAAATGTCATTCGTGTACCTTTGATTGAATTTCAAGATGACAAGTTTGTCCTTGAGGCTATTCCACCAAAGGAGCTCCACTTATTACTTGGAGTTGTGAACCACATCTTTAAAAGTCTTTGCGACCTGTGGCCAAGGGCCAAGGAATGACCTCCATCACTTCATATCCCTATCCAGCCTTACCATGGGGGGCATTTCAATGGGAACGATTGCAGGTCTGGATAAGTTCAACAGCTCTCAGAAAAAGAAGGTTTCAGTCCAGCTCTTGGCTTCATTCAAACACTCACACTATTTAAGACAGTGGTCACTTCGTGCTTTGGAAAAAGCCTGGACCCTGACTATGAATCCAAGATTAAACAGTTCAAACTTAGCTACACCAACTTTCCTATTTCTGTGACTCCCAAAGTGCATGCAGTGTTTTACCACGTGCCACAGTTCATCAAGATGAAACAAATTGGACTCGGCCTCTTTAGTGAGCAGGCAACAGAAGCTCTACATTCCAACTTCAAATCTCACTGGGAGAGATTTAAGAGAGATCCATTACATCCAGATTATGCCAGTCCCCTTTTAAAATGTGTCATTGACTACAACAGCAAGAGAATTTAATTTTTTTTAGAAATGAAAATTTTCTTCAGAACATGCCTTTTCTCTGTAATCCATTAATGTAAATCCAAGGTTGTAACAGAACTTGAAAACAAACTCACTTAGAAAATAAATTATTTAAAGAATATTGGTTTGAATTTTACAGGCTAATATGTTGTGTTTTGTAAAAAAAAAATGCAAAAAAAATTTTTTTTCAACAAACTTTTTGGGCTACTCATAGCCTAAATGTATGGGTATTTCGTAGTAAAACATTCAAAGCTAAATAAGTCCGTTTGATCTTAATCCAGGATTTTCAAATCACTCATTTTGTGTTCCATATGACATGCACTATAACCCTTTAAAAGGGTTTCCATAGGGTATTTCATTGATATTAGGACCCCAAATCTACAAACCACGAGAGAGTGAGTAGAATTCCAGAATTAAAGAACTTGTAAAATTTTTGAAAGATTTTTGTTAATGGAAAAGATATTTATACGGGTTTAGATAGGTAAGATAATAATGTCTGAAATAGAATAAACCAAGTTGTCATTATAAGGTCATTCAAGTTAATGACCTTTGCTGTAACTAAACAACTGAGGTTCACATTCGGAAAACGGTTTTGAAACTAAAATTCTTCAATTGGTACTAAATCCCTTAGTATTATTACCTAATATAGCATTAGGAAAAAATTTTAAAATAGAATTACTACTGTAGGTAAACAACAAGTCCAAGATATTATTTGAGCAACCATAGGGTGTCTGGACGTAGAAAATATGATATGTTAGAATTGCCGACAATGAAGCAGCCCTCAAAGGACTTCCTATTTCATCTTTGAGCTAACTTGAAGGATTCAGCAATAAATTTCATTAAACTATAATCATTTAGTTTATGTATAACCTAGATAAGTTTGTGTTTATTGTTATTTGTATAGATGTTAAAACATGTATAATCCACTGTATCAAACGCCTCGAAAAGGTCGATAAATACCCCATTCGTAAATTCTCCGTTTGCAAAAGAATGTTTTATTTCATTAATTAAGTATATTACTGCATGTTCCGATGAAATATTTATCTGAAACTCAAACTGCTTTGAATAAAATAAATCATTATCTTTAAAAAACATATATAATCTATCAAACATAACTCGTTTAAAAATCTTAGAAAAAATGGAAAGTATTGATATTGGTCTGTAATTACTAATATACAATTTATGCTATGTTTTTGGACAATTTTCCACTGTTACTGAGAAGAAAAAAACATCACACTTGACGAAGAAATATTATCATGCGTGCTTGGATGTAACTCTTGGAAAGTGATTTGATGGCAGAGTAAAAAGTATGCCATTTGTTGTGCCCATCATTTTGTAATTTGTTGTGCCCATAATTTTGTAATTTGTTGTGCACATAATTTTGTAATTTGTTGTGCCCATAATTTGGCGTGAGCCTTCAAATCATGTGACGAACTTTTATTTTTGCATTACGAATGTTGTTGAATTCAACAAAAGGAGCAGGCATAAAATTCAACACCCTAATGTACCAGCAGCCCTGAGGTTTGTAGGCCACTGAAAAGACATTCCTGTGCTTACTCATCCTATTCAGCTGGATGATACTAAAAACAACTCAAGTTCTGAAAACAGTGGCAATGTTCTTAAATCTAATTTTAGTGCAGAAATCACACCAAATCTACTTACTTAGGAAGATCTTGATGATCTAATTAGAGTTCTTCCAATGTCTTTCAGCTGAAATGCTTGCTTGAATTCCGCTTATTAGTTTGACACCTTTTCACTCCTGAAACTAGTGTAAATAAGTACAGATATCGTGAAGAAGAATTTGTACAGTTCTTTTCAAGTAAACATGACTTATGTTGCAATAACTCTGAATATTTATAGAAATTACTTACAATGCCAATCAAGAAGAGTATGTAAAATTTCAATGTTTTTTGTGCCTCTGAGATTGCAGAACAAACTTTAAGCATTATGCCAAGAATAAGTGATTATCAAGAGAAGATTTTACCCCATGAAGTTATAGTGTCAAGTTACAGCTTTTGATAGGAGCACATTGAGTTTTCTTTGCATCACTTCATATAAAACTAAGGTTTATGAAAGCTGTTGTTAAGAGTATAAACCATATTGGCTGTGGATTTGTTTCTGTAACTTTAGTCTTTATTTCCATAACTCTAGATTTTGTTTCTGTAACTTTAGTCTTTATTTCCGTACTTTTTAACTTTGTTTCCGTAACTTCAATAGATATTTTTTATTTCGGAAATTGCTTGATAAGATAGAAATATGAATTTTGCTTCTTTATAATTTCATTAACACATTTGAAAGTTTATTTTCTGAGAAGTATAAAAAAGTTTATTTAAACGTCATTTTCAAAACTTCATTTTCTCGTGCAACGTTGTTAGGTGAGTGTAAAGCAATAAAGATTTGTGTCCACGTTAAGTAAGTTAACGATTTGTGTCGACATTAAGTAAGTTAAAGTAGCAAAATCTTGTTCTTTGTGCAACCAAAAATATTTGATTGATGGATTCCGTTTTTCAATTGAATGAAAAACTTGCTATCAATCAATTTTAGATGAACTCGACTCATCAAATTCTATTCTTAACAGACCCTTTTGCTAATTCATTTATAAAACCCTATTGGTTTGCTGGTAATTAAACTAAATCATTTGTTTTAAAAATAGAATTAAGCAACATCCTAATCTTTACTATCGAATATATATATATATATATATATATATATATATATATATATATATATATATATATATATATATATATATATATATATATATATATTGATATAATGCATGCCCAAGTGCCACATACTTTGCAAGAATTATAATAAATCCACATCAAAAATGCACATTAAAATAATTTTTTTCTAATATATTTATGAATTTTAAAACCATAAACACTTAAACTTAAAATAAAAATAACTTTTTTCCTTTCAAGAATGAAAAGAAATTCACTATAGTTTTTCATGCCGGTGAGTTTTTTTTAAGCTTTGGTAATGAATGAAAAAAAAAAAATTAAAGACATTTTTTGTTTGTTTAAAAGATTATCACCTTTCAAAAATAAAAAACTCACAATCGCGGATGATCGCAGCTACTATTTTCAGGGAGAAGACAATATAGGCTGAAAAAATATCAAAATATGGTAAAGGTAGATACTGGGACAATTTTTAAATTCTCCATCAATGTTAAAATTTGGTAATATGAACTTTAGCAATGAATTTTTCACTATGCATAAAAATGCATAAAAGTTATAGTACTAAATTTTTCAGGAAGATTTTTTTTATGTTTTATACACACTAAAAAAAAAAAGTTGGAAATTTCTACCTTAGGGTAAAATATGTGATATACCCTTAGTAAGGTATAGTTTTCTACCTTTTAAGGTAGAAACTTATATTAAAAATAATTATTTGTTATACAATTTTCTACCTTGAAGGTATAATTTTCTACCGTAAAAGGTACAAAATTACACCTTACTAAGGGTATATCACATATCCTACCTTTAGTAGAAATTTCTACCTTTACTTTTTAGTTTTTAGCCTTTATTATAATTTGTAACGTAAGCTCTTATATGGCTTCTTGAAGTTAGATTTTTAATGTGTTTTTGATAAATATTCTTGAGATGCAAGGTTTTAGTAACTATTATTTTTTAATATATATATATATATATATATATATATATATATATATATATATATATATATATATATATATATATCATTGAAAAGGTTATAACTTATAACCTTTATACTCTCTATTTTTAATTGATCAATAAATTAAAAAGAAAATAATTACTAAAATCCTACATCTTAAGAGTATTTATCTAAAACATATTAAAAATCTTCTTTTAAGAAACCACTACCAATAGTCCGGTCATATTTAAATTCTCATAGATTGGAATATTGTTAGTGAGGTTATAGTGTGTAGTTTTAGAATATTTTTAAATATTAGGAGTATTCAAAAATGTTTTGACAGATTCAAACAATTTTTATTTAGCGCCAAACTTTTTAATTATTTGTCTTGCAGAAACTTGGTGTCGTGATAAGAAAATTGAAAATGATTCTAACTTTCAACTTGACAATTTTAAGGTTATCCATCAAGTTAGAGGCTCTGAAAGAGCAGGTGGAGGAGTATGCGTTTTTATGAAATACTTGCATAGAAACTAATAGTATGAATATAAACTGCGGGGTTCCTTAACGGTCAATTTTAGGACCACTCCTGTTTTTAATTTATATTAATGATTTAAATAAATCTTGTAATTTACTAGGCGTTAGTTCGTTTGCTGATGATATTTGTTTCATGCTCATCATGATATTAATACGTTGCTTAATTCAGTTAACATGGAACTTTTAAAACTTACATAATGCTTTAATGCAAATAAATTATCAATTAAAATTATCGAAACAAAGTTTTTCCGTCGCTTTCATGAACGCGATAAAATCCAATTAAAACTTCCAATACTTTGTATTGGTAGCTATAAATAACTTGCTTGACTACCAATACTATGTATTGGTAGTCAAGCTATAAAAAAGAGAGCACTCATTAAAATTTCTAGACGTACTCCTTGACGAAAATGTAACTTTAATATAATATACATTATCTTTTATTTTTTTATATCTATGTAAATTATCTTTTATATTTACATACATTATCTATTATTTTTTTAGATGGAGGAATTCAGGTCCTTATCGATTTTGCTTTTGACGAATAATTTCATTTTATTCTATTTTATATCTTTTTATTATACTTTTTCAAAAGAAAAGTTGTAACGTATAAATTTTATTGCAAGTTATATCCAAATTTATTTTTATATATTTATTTATTTATGACTTATCATAAATAAAAAAGTAAAACAACAAATTCATACGAATTTGTTATTTTACTTTTTTTAACAAATTATTTCAATACTTTACATCAAATTTAATAAATATTGTTTGCTATATTTAGATAAAAGTGTTAAAGTTTTTAAAATTTTGATAGTCTTTAAATTAATTATTTATTTATTTTTTTTATTTATTCCCTAATAACTTTTTGTTTTATCTTTTCATAAAGAAGGTTTATGTATATAGGTAACAATTATACATACGTTTATTTTATGCATATTGGTAACAATTATACATACGTAATTATTTACCTTTATTAAACGTAATTATACGTTATCAATTCTCGGGGCTAGGGACGATAATACAAGCTGTGTCTTCTTCTTGCTCCGGCCATCTGCATTTATATTGAAATATTAATTGTATTTATACATTTATACGGCAAAATGTGAAAGCAGTATATATATATATATATATATATATATATATATATATATATATATATATATATATATATAAACAAAAAACTTAAAAGAAAGCTTAATTTAGGAATTATTAAAAATTGGATAACCTTAAAAAAAAACTTTAAAAAGAAAAATTAGAAAAATAAAAAAAAACGGGCGGGTAAAATAAATTTTAAGGATGAGCATTCCATTTTTTTTTTTTTGATTCTACAATAGTTTTGCATTTAGTTTTAATCATACACTTTTTCCCCCATGCTTTTTTCACTCCCCCCATACTTTTGTACTTCAACCAACTTTCTGATTAAAGTTCCATAAAAAAGCATGTTGTTTTTGTTGATGAATGTTAAATAATCTCGTTCTCGAATTGAACAATTTTTGTAAACTTTTTTAGCTTCTATTTCATCTGACGAAAACGACAACCATGGCATTAAATAGTTTAATAACAAAGTCAAAAACCCAATAATGCTTACAAACATACCAAGAACTAACATAACCCAGAGCGCAATTAGAACATAATGGTATAAAATATGCTGACTAATCTCACAAACTAGTTTATAGTCGTTACTGATTGCGTGTTTAACATCGAGGAATACTTCTGAAACATCGCAGAACCCAAACGTCGGTAAAAGTGACTCACCTGGTTTTATAACAAAACGCTCACCGACATAGTTGTACCTGTAAAAATTTAATAGTGGTGTTAAATGTTATATATATATATATATATATATATATATATATATATATATATATATATATATATATATATATATATATATATATATATATATATATATATATATATATATATATATATATCAGGAGCGTCAGCAGAGGCCCCCCAATAATTTTTCAAATAAATATTTTTGCAGTTGATTTTTAGAAAAAGCAAGCGAATAAAAATTAAGAAATAAAAAAAAAAAAGATGGAAAAATCTCATTTGTTTGATCGTTTTTATCCGTATTTTCGGCGTGAGTACCTTTGACAAAAAATTTGAATTGGCGCAAAAACAGATAAGACTAATAGTGTTTAGTTGATTTTGTATTATTATTACGAAATATATATTGTATAAATGCAAAATACTTTTTAACGCTAAAGTTCACTTTTAAGCGATCTAAGCAACATCCATATTTTTTGTAAACAAATTTTTTTTTGTATTTCTTTGAAATTTATTTTGAAGATTTGGAGCTTATAAATATAACTAAAAATTTCCAGAAGCAAATATTTAAGTGAAAAACAAAAACTAAAAGAACAAAAGCATTACTAAAATTTCCAAAATTAACCGGCTTTTTCCAATTCAACGCTGTCGAAGTACATTTATTCAAAGTACTGACATATTCGAAAAAGGTAAATGTAAATAATGATGTAAAACTAATTAAAGATTATACTGATGAGGGCAACGTAGATACCGAATGCTGCTCGAAAATCTTGTTCAGGACAAGGGCTGCATGCAAGAATTACTAATATTAATGATGTACGAGTAAACTATAGCGATATAAGATACTGGCCACGGTTAATTATTTCTGAATTTTTAAAAATTAAAAGGAAACCAGAGTCTAAGCAAATTTATAAAGATCAAAGCTGATTTTTTTGTAAAAGTTATTTAGTAAATTCATGAAAAACGGCCAAACTTTTGCAATATGCGGTTTGTTATTTTTTATACAGAGGAGCAGCATTTTGTTTCCCATGCAAACTATTTCCCTATTCATGAAACATTGCAGTGTTGGCATCTGACGGTTGTTAAGATTGGAAAAACATAAGAAAAATTCTTGTATCCCATAAAGAATCTTATGACCATAAGAAAGTCATGATTATCTACCTCACACGAAAATCGAATAAAAGCATAGTATATAGAGTTAAAAGAACAGGCAACTAAAAATACAATGTGTTACTACAATAATGGGTAGTAGCAGCAATAAAATTTTTATCTTAAAGACATTTAGCACTACGAGGTCATCACAAAAAGTGGGGCTCTCCGCATAATGAAAATTTTATGGGCCTCATGGAATTGATTTCAGAATTAGATCCTTTCTTAAGAGAACATCTAAAAGAGTGTCAAACTGGGGCAAATCTACAATTACTTATCCAAAACTGTATATGAAGATATATTGGAGCTCATGGAAAAAATATTTTAAAACAAATTATTGAGAAGATAAATGATGTCTATAAAAATATTTGTTACCCTTATTGTAGATTCCACTCCAGACATTGCTCATACAGATCAGCTGGCAATAATATTAAGATACTGTTTTAACGGAAAAAAATTTGAACAATTTTTAACCTTTCTACAGACCAAAAATCACACCAGCAAGAAACTATTAACAAAAGTATTTCAGTTTTTAAATAATGCAGGTCTTCCTATTAAAATCATCCGTGAGCAATATGATAACGCGTCAAACATGTGTGAAAAATATACAGGCTAACAAGCACGAAAAAAAAGAATGAATGCATTAACTAATTTTGCCCCTTATGCTGCATATTCTTCAAATATGGCTGGAGTAGAGGCAGTGTGCGTTGTAATGAAAATAACAGAATATTTCGGAACTATTCTCCACATTTACAACTATTTCTCTGCATCCGCACACTATTGGAAAATTTTGAGTGAAATAGCATCACTGGCATTTCCACTAGAAAAATTTAAGCACGCCTTGATGGTCTTCTTATTATGAGTAAGTTCCTGCAGTTAAAGTTAGCTATCAAAAAGTATTCGATAACCTTAAATACATATTTGATGAAAGTTCTGAAAAAGCAGATTGTAAACTAGAGGCAAAAGCTTTATATAAAAGATTTACGAAGCGGGAAACAACAGTTTTAACTGTAACATGGGAAATGGTCTTTGAGCGATTTAATAAAGTTAACAAAGTACTACAAACTTATGGTTCAGATATATGTGAAGGATGCACTTTACTCCATTCATTGAAGTTATACATAAAATCTTTAAGTCAAGATTCCGAGCCGAATTTAAAAGACTTTGAGAACGAAGCAGCCAAAATGAGTATAAGTCGAAGAAAATTATAGTGATACGCATAAAAGAGTAAGAAAAAAATATATTCGGATGGAAAAAAAGAAGAGATATTTTTAGTGGAAGGGATAAGATTTGTATAGAGGTATTTAATGTTTTGTTGGATAAATTGTGGGCTGAACTTGAAAAAAGAAGTGTTGTATGTAAGGATATTGGAGAAGAATTCAAATTTTTGATGAAACTGGGCAAAAGAGGTTCAGTTATTGAACTTAAATAAATGAAGTCCATTATGTCATTATATAAAAATGATATCTTAGATGAACTATTTAGGGAATGCAGTCAACTTAAGCATTATCTAGATATGGTATGCTTAAACAGAATGACTGTATCACTGCTTCCAAAATGTTGACACTAATTTTTGTTGATATATCTCCAAATTTTTAAACAATTCTTAAAATATACCCAATTATACCTATAACGAGCTGTGAAGCAGAATGGTCTTTTTCAAAAATAGCTTTTATAAAAAAATAAATATAGATCAGCAATAACGGATGAAAGGTTAAATAATCTCTCAATTCTGTCAATTGAATATGATATGACGAGATCCATATCCTATGATGAAGTAATATGGAAATATGTATTAGTTAAGTACGGAGGAGAACAATTTTTTTGAATTTGTAGTTTTAATAGAATTAGATTTTTAAGTCGGTGGTTTCATCTGTTCACAAAAACATCAGGCTATTTCAGATATATAAAAAATTTAGCTATTGGGGCGTTAGGGTAGGGCCCCAAAAATTCGATCAGCCTAGAGCCCGAAAAAACCACCACTCATTTATCCGCCACACACACACACACACACACACACACACACACACACACACACACACACACACACACGCACACACACACACATATATATATGTATATATATTAATTAATCTAAATATATCATAAAATTAACGCGAGTGGCTTTTTTCATGGTTATCAAGGTGCTCCAAAAATTTCATTCTGTCTTATTAAAGAGCATATTGGAAGATCATTTAATTAAGAAGTTCATGCTACTTTACTTATTATTTTATGTAAACTATAAACAGTATTAAAAAAGACATAAAATTTTCTTACTTTTTACTGTTACTTAGCCTGATCCACGCAAACCATTTTAAGCCAAAACTTTGAAATTCTCCGTGCAATAAGGAATCCGTAAATAAAAATGCAAATACGTTAACAAGAATATAACCAACTTTAACGGCAATATTGAGTGCAATTTTTGAATGCTGTCTTGTGAGTGTGTTTACATTACGATTAAAATAAATTCGAATGACTTCGTCAAACTTTGGTTCCTGAGGTTTGATTGCGTTTTTTAACGATAAAAGATCGCCATTTACGTATCGGAATAGTAAATACGGAAGATAAAAAGACAAAGCAAGAATTCCAAGGAAGAATGGAAACCATTGAAATTGAAGATAGAAAAGTTTAGTCATTGGCTTACATCGCTTTGATAGGCCACCTAATGCCACGCATGTTTCATTACTCAATGTTGTTCCATTGTGGTTCATGTCGATTGGTACACCATAATAGCCAAAAAAGTTGCTCTTTGTTTTTAGCTCCTTATAGATGTAAAATCCTACAAAACATTTTCAGAAAAAAAAAAAAGAAAATCACAATAACTGAACGATTTTAACTGGCAACAAAAGCTCCTAATGTGTTATTTTTTCTCTCAAACTCGTGGGCGCGTGTATTAGAAAAAAAGTAGTTTTAAAAACGTTTGTTCAGTTAAAATATAACAAGGTTATATATGAGAGGGTTAAAACATACCAGAAATATGTTGCAAACTTGAAAATAAAATAATAATATAAAAACCCTTTATAAATCTGAATGGTTCTCTCTTGTACAGCATGAATGAAACAATTAAAGTGGCATTTACAAGATTCTTTTTTTTTAAAAAAAAAAAAAAAAGAATCTTGTAAATGCCACTCTCATTGTTTCATTCACTCTCATTTTCCAATCGATAGCTAAGAATCTCTAAGCTATCGATTGGAAAAGATGAATAAAAATTATGATTCAATAGCGAGAAACAAAAAAATTATCGATAAAAATTTAGTAACTGTAAATATCACAGTTATAAGTACAAAGTAAGCTTAATATAGATGTTTTCTTCTTCTGATTATTAAAGTGTTTAATGAGCGGTTACCTAATGTTTGATCTTTAAGAAGACCAAACACGAGGTAAGCTCTCTAATCACTGCGCCACTTTAATTCCGAATTTGATTAAATAAAAGAATACACAGAACAATATTACAAAGTTTTATTAATGCAATCAATCCCAGAATCCCAGAATATTTCTTAGTTCTATAATTTGTTTTTTTGTAATCCCTACTTTTATTTAGTTTTTTTGTAACCCCTATTTTTGGCATTTTTTTCATTATATTTTTAAAGATATGTGTTCTTCACGATAAATATAAATGTTCTTAAGAAATATTTTTTTATTCATATTTTTTTATTTTTCTTCTATCATACAACAAATAAGATTTTTTAAACATTTTTTGTATATAATTTTATAACAATTTTGATAACATTTTTTGATATAAAAAAAAACAAACTAAATATGATTTTTTTTTTTTTAATTTTAACGAATTACACTTAAACTCCTGTTAATAAATTAAATAACTCAAATTGTTTTTTTTTAATCGCATTAAATCGTTTAATTAATTTCTGACAAAATGCTCCAATTAAGTCAAACTATTTTTGGGTCCTCTTTCGGGGATATTTCTTTGGATAACTCAAACTTTTCGTACGAATAATTTATTATAAATTATTATTTGCAAGTTGTGTTTGGTTAACGCCTAATTGTAATAATTTATACTAAGACAATTGGTAAGGCCGTTGCTAGGGATTTTAAAAACTTCTTTATAACTTTTAAAGAAACTTATGATTCAACTTTTAAAGAATACTTATGATTCAGGATGTTAAACAGTTGAGATTAAAATTTTTTTTTAGCATCCATTAGTTTTATTTGCACCTCTTAAAAGAGGACTAATATTTTAATATAGAGATACGTCTACATTTTTTATGTTATATGGTTTTAAGTTTACCGTTAATCCAGCACGCTTGTGAAGAAAATAATTTTATGTGATCGTTTGGCGTTTTCGGAGCAAGACATTTAATTTCATCCTTGTACCTAATTGTAAAAAAATGAAATATATATTAATACAATGGCAAACATTTATATCGTTTATTTCCTTTTTTATTAATGATTTTTCATTAATGATTTTTTACTTTATTTCCTCAGGTTATTAGAAAACTGTATACATACGTTTACTTCTCATTTTATTAATGATTTAATTTAATAGGCCGGGTAAATAAAATAAAAGGAATAGCTTTTAATCAGCATTTTTGGAGTAATTGTTCAGCTTTACGTGAACAAAAACTTGAGCAAAACTGCTTAAATTTTTATTCACGTAAAGCTGAGTGATTTACTCCAAAAACGCTGAGTAAATGCTCAGCTTTACATGAATAGAAATTCAAGCAAAATTGCTCAAATTTTTGTTCTCGGGAAGCTGAACAATCAATCCAAAAAAAAGCAATTCCTTACTTTTATTCACCCGGCCAAATAAAATAAAACTTTTCAGGATCAACAAAACTATGTTTCTTATACAGGGTGGCATATGTAACGTTATGATTTAATGAATGAATACATTTTTTGATTAAGTATACTTTTTCTTTTGTTTTCCAGAGTCAATTATAAAAAACTTGGGAAATTTATGATGAAAAAACTCAGTAAGTATTGAGGAAAAACCCGGAACTTCTACAGCAGTTGGCGATGCCTAGGCGGCCTTTACAAAGAATTTTGCACAAGTTACACCTTTTGCCATATAAGATTCAATTGGTTCACGAGTTAAAATCAAATGATGCTCAAATAAGCTTTCAATATAGTTGACGTTTTCAAGAATTATTCCTAGATAACAACGAGTTTATTCACAAGCTCATAATAAGCATTTTCACCTCAATGGCAACGTCAATAAACATAATTGCAAAATATGGGGCACACAAAATTCAAGATTAATTATTAAACATCAAGTGCACCCAGTTAGATGCACAGTATGGTATAGAATAGCTTCAGAAAGGATTATTGGACCATATTTTTTTGAAAACGACGAGCAAGTTGCAATCAATGTGATGGCATTCAATATCGGGCAACAATTAAAAATCTTTTAAGGACATAGGTAGAGAACAATCTAGAATTGTGGTTCCAACAAGATGAAGCCACAACTTAAACAGCTCGTCCAACTATGGCTCTACTGAATAAAATTGTTAGCGATCAAGTAGTAGCGTGTTTTTCTGATTTTAACTGATTTAAACGTCAGGTCAAAGCAAACAACTGACACCATTTGAAAGACACTACCTTCAAAACATAATGTGAACATACTTCCAAACTGTAACCTAAATTTTTATAAATTCTAACGTCAAATAAAATCAGAAATAAAAAGTTATTAATAAAATTAATCATAACGTAACTTATGCGCCACCCTGTACAAAATAGTCTAAGAAAGAAATTAACATAGGAAATGATAAATAAAAGTTATATATAGGTTATGTGAGTTTTATTTAAAAATTAAAAAAAGATTAACTTCATTTTTAAATCTATGTATTACAGTGGTGTAAAAATGTCCATTGTATGCCCAGCGGATTATAAACAACAAGTAAGACATCAATTGTTCCGCAGACGTGAATGAAGAAATAGGAAAGTTCTAATAATAAATTTAAAATTTATGTTGTTTACATGAGTGCTGGCATTTTTTTTTGATGTTTCAGATAGGACACTTTTACAAATTGTGCAAACTTGAAACTTAAGTATGCTCATACCTATGCAAAATGAGGATGCAAAAGTTGCAAAAATTGCAAAAATTTAGGATGATGGAGGCCTGGGAACAAAAAGACTCTAATACTGTCTGGTCCTGATCTCTATCTATATTTATATGTTCTTTAAAACTTTATAGTCTTATTTTTTACATCATACAATATTAATATATTTTTGATTGTAAATACTATAATAATTTTGTTATTATATATAAGCATTAGTTAAAGAACAAAACAAAAGCAAAAAAAAGTTATGTCGCCGGCTAATAATAAAAAGTCTTGCAACTATTATTATTTCTTCAAAACTAAATTTTCTATTAAGGTAAAAAGTTATAAGTTTCTATAAGGTAAAAAGTTATAAGTTATAGTTATGGGGATAAAAGAAATACGCTAATCACTAATTTGATAAATGAGAATTTTATCTATTATTTATATCTAAACTGAGCCATGAGTTTTTTGTATAGGTTTTAAATCGATTATTATTAAATCTATTCTAATGCACGAATTACATTTCTAATGCACGAATCTTTCATTCATCTGAAAAAAAATCATATTTTTGTTAAAGGTGGACACTTGACACATAATACCTTTCTGATCATACTTATTTGCACCGAAAACAATAACTTATTACTTGCATACAGGCACACATTCTGCAGCCAGTAGATGTTGGTATTTTGCCGATACCGAAAAAGCAGCAAAACTCGGAAACTAGCTCGGAAACAGCGTAAGCTAAACTTTGATGATAAGCAGCAAATAAATCAAGCAATAACTCCAATAACAACAACAAAACCAAGTTGTAAACAGTGCTTTAAAGTTTTGTACGAAGCTTCAACAAGCCAAAATAGTAAGTGGTATTAGTGTAAAAATTCAAAATGCAAAGTTTGGGTTTGTAAAACATAGATATCAAAGTGATATGTAAAAGGCATCAAGTTTTATTGCTTCAAAAAATGCAGCACAAGTTAAAACTCAATTCAACCTCCAGAAACTTTCTACAACTCAACATCATTAAAAGAAAGAAAATACTTTTTTTATTAGTTAGTTGTCTCTCTTAGTTACTGTTGTTTTTATTACTTTAAAATTGCTTCTGTTTAAAGTATGAATGGCTAAACTGGATTAAAAAACAAATCGTTCTCAAAGTGTTTGTATTATTAACTCTTATTTAAACATATAATAAACTATATTAGGACTTATTTTATTTAAAGTTTATATAATGTGGAACAATATATCTACCAAAAAACCATTTTTATCTACGCTATTGAAAGAACCGGTTACCTGTACATTCGCATTGATTGAACTTTGATACTTCTACTAATCTATCAATTCAATCCAAGATTTGACATAATTGTGTCTTCTAATATGAAATTTTTGAATAACTGTTTTTTTTGTGTTTTTTTATTCAAAACAAATTTTTGTGTTTACTTTTAAAATCCTTGATCAGAAGTGATTATCAACTTTCGTTAAAAATTATTAAATTTTAACTATATTAAACCAACTTTAAAATCATGTGCCCGAGTGTGAAATTTTAAAATACATACATCTAATAGAAAAGGTCCAATTGTTATTCAAAAACAGTTTGTAAAAAATGACGTATTATTTACAAAGATTATACTTCGAGATTTAAACACTCTTAAATGCCGTAAAATAAGTTCAACCTTTTTAACGACCAACAAAACTAAACGCAATCTTGTCGGCTTTTTCTGAGTTTTTTACATTCGCTCCTATTACTATTTAACAAGAGGTCATTCCTAAAATTTATTCTACGTAACAAATGTAACAATGGTAAGAAAATATTTCTTCTGCAAATGAAATCATAAAATATCGTGTTCTGTACGCAATCATCTGGTTTATTCATCTTTATTGTCTCTTGAATTGAATTTAAATATGTGCAATATTCAGAAAAAATTTGTAGCGTTTTAACTTTACGCTACAAATTTAGCGTATAACCTTTTTCGTGTTACATAAGAGTAATTTACAATTACTTGCATTACCTTTTTGTATTTTGTCTTTAAATGCAAATAAATTGAATTATAGTAATCGACTTGCATATTTCGTTCTCTCCAAATGTAAAGATAGAACAAAATAGTATATTTTTCACTTAAATAAAGTTATGTGTATGATTTACATATATTTAAAAACCCAACAACTTAAAAAAAAAAATTAAAAAATCTTTTCACTGTAAAAATAAAATTAAAACTTTTAACTAGTTCATTTGACTTTTTATTAATCTACGGTTTGTTTATTAAAATATTTGTTTAAGTTTTAATTGTTTTTATTAAATAATATTTGTCTACGTATATATATATATATATATATATATATATATATATATATATATATATATATATATATATATATATATA
Organism: Hydra vulgaris; assembly: GCF_038396675.1. Taxonomy (NCBI): domain Eukaryota; kingdom Metazoa; phylum Cnidaria; class Hydrozoa; order Anthoathecata; family Hydridae; genus Hydra; species Hydra vulgaris. The sequence goes on from NC_088923.1 coordinate 21,287,451, forward strand.
TATATATATATATGTGTATATATATATATATATATATATATATATATATATATATATATATATATATATATGTATAAATATATATATATATAAATATATATTAAGAGTAGGGAGAGTCTCTTTAATTCTGAAATATCTTTTCTTTTACTAAAAAACTATTTTAATATTTAATATATTTAATATTTACAACATTTCCTTTATATTATTCTGATACATTATAAACTAAATTTAGAAACTATTTATATATCACTTTCTTTATTTCCATCATTTCTATAGCATTCAAAAGACAGAACATGAAACGAACGAAGCATTAAAAAATAACAAAAATGTTTTAGAAATATGTTTGAAAAAAAGAAATTTTTATTTACCAGCTCATTCCAGTCAAAAATGCACCAATAAGCATTATTTTCATCATCAATACTCGATTAAACTGATCTGTTATTGAGTCGTTTCTTGACTTGTACTTAAAGTTTATTAACTTTTTGATATCGTTGGTAATAGTTGACATTTTTTTTTAATTTTCAGTTAAATTAAATTGTGAGTAATTCTCAATAAAAATAAAATTTAAAATAAAAAGAGTTTATAATTTAGCAAGATTTTACATGGACATTAAATTGCTTTTATGTTAAGATAATCCGTTTTTCAAGACACGCAGACAACTAAACAAATTTAAACAATACGATAATAAAATAACAAGTAACTTCTCTATTCTGCACTTGAATAAAAGCATAAGCTTCTGCTTCCATTAAATCCCTTGTTGCATTAAAACAAAGAGCAGAAATAAAGCAAAAAAATTTTTTTCTTTAAATTTATAAATCTTATATTAAGTTTAAATTGGATTGACATCTTTTAACTAATATTCAACATGTTAAATTTGCGAAATGAACCAAAAAGAAATCTTTCTTTTATTTGGTTTTAAATCGGATACATTACCCATAACAGTATTTTCACTTTAGGTTATGTTAAAATGTTTGCCTCACCTACCCTAAATGTGAGAGCAACGAGTTAACAATTTTTTTTGTATAAACTTGGTATCTTATACCAAACTTAGATTCATTGAAAAGTTTTTAACTTCGTCTAAAAATCTTTTAGTGTTTGAAAGTATGACAATGAAAAGTTTCCATCAAATTGAGAAATTTCCTCTTAAAAATCAAAAATGTCATTTTGAAGCACTGAACAGTTTGCAAACCGGATAATCTTTCCGCCAACTCGGTACTCGTGGTTACGGACGGTTTTTACGAAACTTTTTACAAAAAAATTTATTATTTTTAATTTTTACAATATTGCTTATTTTTATAATATTTATTATATGAAGAAATGTTGTCGTTTGAAAATATTATTATATGATAAAATCGTTTGAAAAGACATTATGAATAGTATATAAAAAAAAAAAGAAAAAATTTTTTCACAAACTTTTTCATTTAAACTTTGCATAATATTGTTATGAAAAGTTCAATGCCTTTTATTGTTTTCGCTACCTCAATTTTTAATAGAAAATGTTGCTTTTTTCGTTAAGTTGTAGAATTGAAAATACTTTTGATTTGCTATGAGTGACGTCTTCTAAACATTCGGATAAACTATTTAACTTTGATTTATAACCAAATTATTCATATAATTAGTATAAAAGAATCATAAAAAGTAAGATTTTTTCATAATAAATAACTTTTTGACAAGCCCCTCGTTTCTAATAATTAATATAAGTTACACACGAACATTGGAAAGTATGGCAAGTATCGACGATTTTGAAACAAACGAAACGAGCGTTTTTAACAACGTTTCGTGCAATTTCAAATATTCAAAGATTTTAATTTTACCAAAATTTTTAACAGAGTAATATATTTTAGGAGAAGCTATCTGGATTAGATTCGTTGAAAAAATTTTGAATATTTTGAGTGGAACCCGATAAAATACAAATTTCGCTTTTCGATTTATTATTTTACATATCTGTTCTAAAGTACACATCAAGTGGTCGTTTCATTATCTTAAAAAAAACACAGCTTTTACTAGCATCGAATCTGATTGTGAGAAAATGGGTTGTGATATCTCATAACAATAATAAAAATAATGCAAACTACTAGTGAATTAATCAATAACAATTTTAATTAATCAATCAATTATCTTGATATCTAAAACCCATTTTTTGATAATAAATCACAAAATAAATCACATGAATTATTTGCACCCACATTACATTACATAATACATAATGTATGTAAAGCAATTAATTATTTAAAAAGACAGAAATTATTTATCACTTTAATAAAAAATTAAGAATTTCTTAACGTAGCCTAGCTTTTTACGGATAGATAGATATATAGACAAAATTTATTAGAACAAGGTTAAAATTACATTTTCTAAAAGACATACAGGTCTAAAAAATGGACACTGACAGTGTGCCCCTAATTTAGTATAAAAATAATATACACGATAAACAAATATAGTTAATAATATAAACATTCATGATTTTATTCATTCATTTACTTTATAGAATCGTGTTTTTCGAAATTATAGGATTTTATTTTGTTTTTTAAACATACGTTATATATAAAATACATATGTTTTCTGCGTTTAAAGCTTCTGATTTCAGATTGTTCCAGATATTAACAACTCGCCGCGGACATAAGTATGACCGCGGGTATAGTTATTATCGTTAACCTCAAAAAGCAAGTTGCCAAAACCAAAGAATAATTCTATGAAGAGCAACAGTTAAATTGTTATTCATAATGTGATTTGAGCTGTATAACTTCAAGTCATCAGCAAAAAACTTTGTTTTACATTCAAGATTGTTTACTACAGATGATAAGTCATCAGCAAATAATGAAAATAAAGTTGGTCCCATCACACTATTACGAAGTACACCGCTAACAATTTGAATCGAATCTGATAAAGAACTAACCATTTTTTACTTGTAGAGATCTGTCTGAGAAAAATCGAGAGATCCACTTTAAAAGATTGCCACGTATATTGTGCAATGAAAGTTTTAATACTAGTTTTGAATAAAATATGGAATCAAACGCCTTTTAGAAGTCAATATATATATAACATCTGTTATCAGATGATTGTGAACTAAGATACTCCAATCGTTAGTAGATTCTAAAAGATTTCTGCACGTATTTATGCATAAATATAAGAAAAAAATAATAATAAATAATAAAATAATCGTCTGCGTTCAAATACCGTAGTTATTCAAAACAAGGTTCAATTTTTAAACTTTTTAATTGTGGTTTAGTTACTATGGATTCAATTAAGAATTAAAGTATATAAGAAATTAAATTTTTAATCTAGTTTTTAAATAAAAAAATCTAAAAAACCTGTGTATCATCATTGTCTTTTAATTTTTTTTTAGGTGCCCCATAAAAGTCCTTACGGTCTTATCACAGAGCACAGCGGAAAAGCATTTTAAAGGAAGTTCACGCCTCCTTCTTTACCAATGTTATAAAACTTGCCCAGAGGTGGCATTGAACCACGAATCTCTAGCTTCTGACGCAAGCGCGCTAACCACTGCGTTACAGCTGCTCAGTAATTATTACTTCCTATATATATAGGGGAGCTATCGTAACTATACTTATATATTTATAGTATAAATAAGTTTTATTCGCAAGTCGAGTAATTTTGACTTTACTTACTTGTAAATAGTACACCGTAGTTTTATTATTTATATTTATACTTCTACTACTACTACTACTACTACTACTACTACTACTACTACTACTACTACTACTACTACTACTACTACTACTACTACTACTACTACTACTACTACTACTACTACTACTACTACTACTACTACTACTACTACTACTACTACTACTACTACTACTACTACTACTACTACTACACACATTAAAAATTATTTGCAATATTTGCTTAAATTCAATTGAATAATAAATTTTAATAATATATATTTTTATATATACAGGCTTGGCCGAGAAGTAACGTAAACAACAAGTATACATAAATGACTTTCAGGTACATAAACACAAACATACATATAATGACTTAAGGGTGGGTCAGCACCGCTCCAGAGGTCCAAGCATAAATATTTTTTTCTAATTTTCATTGATAACTTATCGTCATCCTCTAATCTGACTTTTTTTATTGTTAACAACATATATCTTCTTTCTTCATTCTGTTTGATTACTGAAGATTTTATTGTAACTGCTCTTTGTTCTGGAGCGTTTTTTAAAAATTGATAGCAAGGTTTTTAATGCCTCTATACCAAGTTTTTTATATTTTTCACAAATGTCTTTTTTGCCTAATTATACCCACTTTTCTAGAAATTTTTGCTGTAGTACTTTTTTTCAAAATTTAATTTGTCTTTGCAACTTCATAAAATTTTATTTTCAGTACCTAACATTTTTTCCAAATCCTCATTACTCAAAATAAAACCACCATCCTTTCCAATTTCTGTTGTCTTCTTTGCTTGTCTTTTGTTCCTTTATTTCCTTTTCGAGGTTACACTTATCCGCCTCATCAATTTTGTACTGCGATATATTAGCTTTTCTATATACTTATACACCCTCTTCTATTTCGTCTTGCTAGTATAACTAGCTTTTCAATTTTTTCCTGCAATTTTCCATCTAACCAATCAGCTGTTTTGTTGTTGTTAAACATGATGACACCAGCTGCAGCTACTGTTTTCACGTTAGATTTCATTTTCAACCTGCGGTCATAGGAAGTAAAGTTACGTTTAGACACAACGTTTGTACGAGGGCAGTTTTTAGTTTCCTCAAGCACAGCAACATCTGGATTGAAATATTTTCCTCCAGAAAATTGGTCTCTTAACTGACTCTGGATCATAACCGAACATGAGCAACAGATAACTTCAAGACATTCGTGTGTTAAGGCATTCAAGATGGGTCAATACTATCAGAAAATAAATCATCATTAAAAAATGTAGAAACACTTAACATTGTTGATGCATCAGAAGAACAACTAACAAAATAATTTAACATTTTCGACCAAATGGTATTCAAAGAAAAAATATGACCCTCCTCTTCAATAATACGAAAAAGAGAACCTGAAATAAGTTTATTAAAATTTCTTAGAGCTCTAGTTAAAGCGTAAAAAATAATGTTGTCAGTGTCTTGCTTAATTGACTCATGAAAGAAACTTGAACCATCAAGGTTAAAAAAAAATTCTCTAAGATGATCTTAATAAAAAAACGTTGCTCCACTAAGTACAACTATAATGATAAACCTATGATGCAGAAATGAAACCATATAATTTTTTAAAAACCTTTTACGTAAAAATGCCTTCCATTTATCAGCTTTCCTATTCCGCTAATCACCATGTTTATAGCTTGTAAGTTTTGAAAGCTCGTATAAAATGTCAAAGGTACGCGAGTTTTGTGAATTTGTAAAACCACTATAAACACTACCTTCCTGCTCCACCATCCTTACCTATTCTATGATTGCTTTATCAGCGTATACCCCTAAATTCTGGACAACATGTAAATCACAAAAAACATGATACATTTGTGAAACTTTTCATTTTTAATTTAGAGGAAGCCGATGATAGTTTTCAACAACAAAAGGCAAAATTGCTTCTCTCCAATCATAGATTTGAAGGAAAAAATGAGTTTTCTAAGATCATGCTTGTAGTTGTCCTTTTCAGGAGTATAAAAATGAGCCATATCAGTCAGTAAATTTTTTAGCTCACCAAAATAAGATTGTGCCTCGCCCGATAGTTTTTGGAAGGGCGCCACATGAAATTCTTTAGTTTGTATTTCTTTATTTGACAGGTTAGTTCATGAAATGATAGAGAAGATAGGTTGAGATTCAAATTGGAAACAGAGCGAATCTCTTCATTAACATTTTGAATCTCTTCATTAACATAACAAACCAATAACATCAAAGAAGCACCACCAAGAGAAACAACAGAGTTTAGATAATACTTTGCTAAATCGCACGAGATTGTTTTTCTTTCTTTTTTAAATAATCTTTATTTCCAACAAGGCTGGAAGGAACCACTTTAAGAGTTGGAAGTTACTGGAAGAGCGAAGATAAAGATTATAGAGCAAAATAATGATTAAAAGACTACTTAAAATATTGCAAATTTTATGAATCAGGAAAACATGATGAATGGAGCAGATTTTAAAGAATTGATGTTCTAGGGAATAAACTAGACGAATAAGAATTTTTGGAGCACTTAGGAACAATATAATACTAAATTATTGTATAAAAATACTAACTTTGCAATGATTTGTATATAAGGTTTTCATGAGAGATCGGTATGAAAAGATAATCCGAGATGATGTTAACAAAATGATTGAAATCTATATGTTTCTTATGTCATCAACAAATACCTTTGAGCTTTTCGGGATGATCATTAATGCTGCTTAGAAACAGTAAAGTGTTGAGGATATAAGTTAATTGGTGTGGTAACAGCTAAGTGGTGGCACTAGTGTGAACTAGCAGCGTTTAGTGCCACAGGTCTACATGTTTTGTGATTGTGACGTTAATGTTGTAATGTTTTGCGTTGATGACAACTTGGCTTACCTTCTCGCTGGGGTCTATTGTTAAAAATGATTATTAGGTTGTTTTATTACTGAAACTCGCTACTTCTAATCATTCACTAAATACCTTGATATAAGTTTTATAACAAACTTTTTTTATATTGTTTTCATTTCTTTATCTAAAGTGTTGTCAATAGTACACATCAACAATCTTAAAGAGTAAGTTTGTTATTCTATATTTATTTAGTTTGAATTGTTAATTTATAATTTTTAAAACGAATCAATAAAATATTTTTAACACATTGTGTATTCGTGTTTTTAATAATAATTTTATTACATTTTTAGGTAGAGTTTCTGCTGCTATACCTGCTATTGCTGTTGTAAGTTAAATAGGTAATTCTGGATGATTCAGACAGATTTCAATGCCCTTACACAGTAATTTACTTATCGGTCTGTAAATTAAGTAATAGTTTTAAAAAGATGTATTAATTGGATTCCATGACCTTTTATGCATATTTGCATGGAGTTTTTATGATATAATATAATTTTATTCTCCAAGACTAGGTAAATAAGTAAATACTCTTCATTCTGTAAAATAAACGATTTTGGATAAGCCCTACAGATTTAAAAAAAATTATGGCGTTTAATTTTCGTATAATTTTGTATCACTACAAAAAATTTCAAATCAAATGTAATACCGATTCAAAAGTTATTAAAAAGTCAATATGGCGCAAAAATACTCTCATTTTCGGTGCCATAACACTTTAAATTTTCCAAATTTAAGCCCTATACTTTTTGTCAAAAAATTATCAATTTTTCCACTACAAAAAGTTCTACAACTTTTGATCTGCTTAAGTTCAAAGGCCGAATGACCCCTCATTTTTTAAGTCTTTACAAGCTCTATACAATGTCAATATTTATATATGAATATTTGAATTATAAAATATTTCTGTAAAATGGCTATTTTGGTGATCGAGATTTTATATGTTGTTAATTTAAAGAAATGGAAAAAAAATGTATGTGTTGTAAATCGAAAAGATCTACAAATGTGTTTCTCGTAAAATATACCCTTGACCTTGAAGCATACTCAAATACAGAGTTTATATACAGTTGTACGAAACTACTGGTGAAGTACTTTCGCATACAAATATAATATGCAGTCTTACCAGACTACTGGTGAAGAACTTTATTTATAAATTGATTTATATGTTAATTACGAGTTCCGCAGGGATCGGTAATTGGCCCGATATTGTTTGTTTTGTTCATAAATGACCTGCCGGATAGAATACAAAATGTAGCCAAGCTCTATGCAGATGACACCAAAATAATGATCGATGTGAACTCAATAGAGAAAATAAACAGTCTTCAACGAGTTATAAACAGTGCTTGGGACTGGTCTAAAGAATGGTTAGTGAAATTCAATAAAGAAAAATGCGAAATAATACATTATGAAAGTAACAATCCAAAACACGATTATTCTATGGATAATGTTGTCCGAGGACAAACTACTATTCAAAAAGATCTAGGCGTATTATTCTCAGCAAACATGAAATGGAGACAGCAAATTATATCTTGCAGCTCGAAGGCAAATAAAAGGCTGGGAATGATTAAAAACACATTTGTGAAACTGGATGTGCAGACTCTTAAAGTCTTATACGTGACGTTTGTTCGCCCAATAATTGACTTCGCGGTTCCAGTGTGGTCCCCTCAGCTTAAAGGAGAAATAGAACTGCTCGAGAAAGTTCAACACAGGGCTACGAGACTCAATCCGACTCTGGCAAAAATGAAATACGAGGAAAGACTGGAGATTCTTGGTTTCAGCCCATTATGTGAACGCAGACTTCGTGGAGATTTGATCCAGACTTATAAGTTATTAAATAAGATTGAAAATGTGGACTTTTTAAACGGTTTCAAGCCTAATGATTTTCAATTATCTAGAGGAAACGGTGTCAAGTTTGAACGCGAAAAAACAAAGTGCAACTTAAGACACTCATTCTTTACTAACAAAATAACAAAACCATGGAACAAACTACCTAAAGATGTAGTTAATGCAAAATCAGTAAACAGTTTTAAAGCACAATTAGACAATTGGCTCCTTTTAAATAAAATTAATACTGACACGGCTGTCTAAGTGTGTTATTAATACACACACTCGTCGTCTTCGGGCAGCTACAGCATCTACTACTACTACTACTACTACTACTACTACTACTACTACTACTACTACTACTACTACTACTACTACTACTACTACTACTACTACTACTACTACTACTACTACTACTACTACTACTACTACTACTACTACTACTACTACTACTACTACTACTACTACTACTACTACTACTACTACTACTACTACTACTACTACTACTACTACTACTACTTGGAAGTCAAAGAGAGCGCTCAATTAATTTGAAACGTTTGATACTCATTAACAAAAATTTTTATTATTTACCATCATCATTAAAGGGTAAAAATTTTTTATCATTTATAGATTACTATAACCAATATTTTTTTCAGTTTAAAAGCCATATATCAACAAGCATGTGCTTTACATTTTACACTTTTGAAATTGAAATAAGCAACAAGATGAGCTTATATGTTTGCAGTTTTTCTTGTTTCTACCTTTTTAAATTTAGTTTTTCATAAAGGTAAGCATTTTTTTAAAAAAACAATAAAACGCTCAAGTTGTTGTAAGTTACTTTTACTTACATTACTTTTGTAAATTACGATGTAAAATTTTTTTTTTTAATTTTATTTTGCTGTCCTAACGATATTATCACAGAGCACCGCGGATGAGCATTTAATTGGAAGTTCACGCCTTCTTCCTAACCAACGCAGCAAACATTGTCCAGAGGTGAGGTTTGAACCACTGATCCTTTGTTTCTTATGCAAGTGCGCTACTATTGTAAAACGAATTCAATTTATTAATATATTGTAATAATATTATTATACAAATATGCGATAAACACAAAGAAGAGATCGTAGATCATAGTTAGAAGTAAAAGAGTTGCTCAAGTCCGTTGTTGTTTGATAGGTTACTCCAAGAGGGCGAGGCTTTGATAAACACACTATTTATACAAATTCCCAAGGGGGACATTAATGGTTTTATACAATTAGCGAATCCAAACGATATACGTTTTTGACAATTTGATTAGCGCAACAGCTACCACTGCGCCATAGCTGTTAATATATTCATAATATACAAAAAATATAATCTTTTATAGATTAGTAAGTTTTATCGTGTATTATTTTTATAGAGTGTTTTAAAGAAACAAAGATTTTTTATGTGTAAAGATTGCATACAAAGATGATTTTAGAGGGAGGGTGTGTGGGGAAGAGGACGTTCTACTACCCTCCCCATACAGAAGGTGATTTTCAAGTAACAGTCGGTTTTTTGACAAATTTAGTCGGCTAGTTGGTTCCTTGGCACTATCCTGTCGGGTGAATTTTAGTTTTTAAGGATCTATTTGGTATTTTAAACAAACCTGTTTGTGCTATTTACGGTTTCCTTCTTCCTCATTTTTTAATTTATTGATTTATAAAGTCAAAAGTGCCTTTGCAAGGTTGTAGCTAGTGAAACTCAAGTCTTAAAAGCACTTATCTAAACATAGTGGTGGTATTTATGACCTCGGAATAATTAGTTTTTTATTTTTATTGCTAAATATAATTGTAAACAGTTCAAATTTAGCAAAAAAAATTTCTTTTTTTGTCTTTTAATTAAGAAAAAATTGTAAAATACTGTAAATATTCAATCAAGTATTTTATATATAAATTTAGAATTTTCAGTAATTTGTAGGCCTATTTAATAGATATTAAAAAATGCCCCATCTCTATTAGGGATGGGGGTACACATTGTTTTAAGCCTTAAACAAAGCTTGTTACGGCAAAAACATCAATGTGATTAGCAAATAAAGGGATTAAACAGTTTTCTAAATTTTCAAAACAAATTATCATAGTTGCTACTTAAAATTATAATAAAAAAACTCAACAAAATACCAAAAGAAAAGTTTTTTATAGGGGGTTTTTTAAAATTTTTATAATCTACTTCGCAATATTTTACTATAAAATTGTCTTTATCAACTGCCTAAATAAGGTATAAAACTTTACCTGTTAATTATAAAATAACTCATCTTTTTTTGAAAACTTCCAAAGTTTCCGGAAATTTTTCATAAAGTTACTCATCTCCGCATTTAAAATTCGCAAGAAATTTTCCATCCTAGTGACAATTATATAACCTACTAACTTCCTTTCGGCAGTATTGTATTTCCAACGTGTACTTTGTCATTATACTTTATATAATAATGGTATAAGAATCTAGAGAAATGATATAAAAAATACGTTAGAATTTGCTTGACATTTTAAACAGATTTTTACTATTTTGTTGATGTCGCTTTTTTTTGATTCGTTTTCAGTTCCTAATAATCCATTTTTTTAAACTTTTTTTCTAGATTTTTAAAAAATTTTGTTTTGAGTTAAAATCAAAAAAAAATTTTTTTGAGGGCAACAATACTTATGGTTCTTCCAATATAACCGCCGAAAAATATTTTTTAGCTTAAATTTTGACATTACAGATGCGCTGTCCAACTATATCAGTTGTTATTGGTCTATGATATCAATAACAACTGATAAATAGATACATTGTTTTCAGTTTAATTTCTAATCAGATTGTGTAATGCAACTCAAATCTACTTTTGTTTCTGTTTATTTTTTCAGTCCCATTTCTAGTTAAATTGTATAGAAGATATCCCTGCAACCTTATAAGCATCAGGATTGGTAATTGATTTAAATAATTTGTTTTTCAAAGCATGAAAAAATTTTTGAGTAGTTCCTTTAATTTTTATAATTTTATTATTTCAATACTTTCTATTATATTAAATATTTTATAAACGCGTATATATTTTGCTATTAGTTTTGGTAACGTGACCAAAAGCAAACAAGCTAAGTTAGTTTCTCTTGTGTGTTTACTGTGAAAACAAATATGGGTTTAAATCTTTATACTACTTTTTTAAAACTGCTTAGGAAACTTATTAAGTACATCAAAAAATTACTTAACTAAGTAAATTTAATTTGCAAGTTTGGTATATTTTGGTATATTTTGGAATGCCAGACATATGTAAGATATTATTTATTTAAATTGTTATAAAGATAAAATGAATGAAGATAAAATTAAAAAGACAACACTATTTATATTATTTTTTATATATATATATATATATATATATATATATATATATATATATATATATATATATATATATATATATATATATATATATATATATATATATATATATATATATATATATATATATATATGATTTGAGTGTAGACATCGTGTATAAGATGTTATATTAATAAGAAAACATCAAAAAATAAGAATTCTCTTAATACAAATAATAATTTATTTTGAGAAATTTTCACTGGGTTATGGACACCAGCAACATCAGCTCGTAAAATATTACAAAATTTTTTGAACGTCAAAAAAACAGTTTAATAAATTTTTTAACTGGCGTCAGCAGTTGATTGGCTTCTTTTTTCTTTACGTAAGAATATAAAAAACAGAGTCCAAAATTTTGTTTTGACAAATTGCCCATTATCAAGATTTATTCCACCATTCGATGGGAAACATTGGTGCCTCTGAATTTCGAGTGCTTCACGTACTTTACGGTCGAATTTTTTTATTTCAACTTTAAGAGTTTTAGTTATCTCCCAATTTTTTTTTTCAGAGCAAAACTTGCTATGTGTGGTAATTGCTGATTGATAATGTTTGCCATTGTTTAAACTTTTTTGGTGTTGTTGAGTTCTTGTTCTAATTTGTAATTTTGTTTCTCCTACATATTTATTTGAGCAATTGCATTTAACTAAATATGTTCCAAGTTGGCAATTTTGGGTCAATCTGGATTTGTTTTTACATGTTAGTAATGTTCTTAAATTAGGATTTGATTTAAAAAACTACTCTATATCCGACTTTTCTTAATATTTTCCTTAACTTTGGTTAACTTTACGGACCGTTTTTTCCTAATTTGATTTGCAATACTTTTTAGTTGGTTTTCGGTGTACCCATTTTCAATAAAAACTCGAATAAGAAAGTTTATCTCGTTTTTTAAATGTGTAACACTGCATATGGAGTATGCCCTGTGAACATAACCTTTGAATATTGCGCATAAAACTTTGGGGTCATGATTTGAGTGCGGTTTTATTTCAATACTTGTAATGGCTTCTTTTCTGTAGACTTAAACTCATACTAACCTTTACTGTTATTTATTATTGTTATATCTAGGAAATTCAGAGTTTTGTTATGGTTTTCTGTCTCAATTGTGTATTGTATTGCAGGGTGTTGTTTATTTAAGATTATTTTGAATTTCTCTGCTTCTTGGATGTTTGAAAATTTAGCATGGCTATCATCGACGTATCTTAGATTGGATTTTAAGTTCTTTAAAACATATCCCTTATGTGGATATTATCGCCACAACAGAGTCGTTTGCTTTAAAGCAAGAATATAACAACAAAATTGAAAATTCGCAAGATTTGAGAAAAAATGTTTTAAAAGAACTTAAAATGGGTAAAAAAATTAGCCAAAACTTAACAAGAGAACAAAGAAAAGCTCTAAAGGAAATTAAGGAAAACAAACTTGTCAATATATATCTGTTTGATAAGGGTAATGGGTTTGTGAGAATTGAACACGAAAAAGCTTTAGAAAGAATTCGCGATCAAATTGGTCAAACAAAGATTTTAACTGAAGATCCTACTTCTAGTTTGCTATAAAAATTATAACCTATCTCTCACAACTTAATAAAAAACAAAGGTTTTCAAAAACAGAATATGACAGTATATATCCAAGTGATCCAATCCCACCTCGTATGTATGGTCTAATTAAGGCTCACAAGCCTGAAAAAGCTTACCCTATGAGAATAGTTATATCAGCTATCGGCACACCTAATTATGGAATATCTAACTACTTAGTTAAAGCAATACAACCTATCTTAAATAAAAATAAAACTTTTTTAAAGATTTTTAAGTTTCTTAAAACATATTTCATCTGTGTTACTATCAACTTTTTCATATGTTTCAGTTAATAAATGGTCTTGGTACACAAGTTTATCTCTATAATAATCTGCATCCATTAGAACTAAACAGCCTCCTTTATCAGCAGAAACAAATTTTTAAACTTTTTAGACATAACAGTTATTCTACATGATAACAACTATCTAAATTACAATAGCCATCACCCTAAATACGCAAAGGAAAATATACCTTTACATTAGCTAAACGGATCATTTGTTTTGTATCTAATCCAACAAAAATGGAAATCAGGCTTCAACAACTAAAACAATTTTTAGTTCGATGCAATTACTCAGTAAAAATCATTAATAATGGAATTTTTAAAGCTCGACTACAGGGAACAGCACCTCAAAAAAGAGAAAAGAACAAAATTATACCTTTTGTAACAACAAATTTTGCAAATATTAATTTTGAAAACTTGTTAACTACTCTACATGGTATTTTGAAACTATCTGTTTTAGACAATAAATTAAAATTAGTTTTTGAAAATACTTCTATTACACTTTTCGAAAACACTTGTATTGTCACAACGCCAACCAAAAAATATTTTAAGACACATAAGTACATTAAGTTTTAATAAGAAACCAGTTTTTATTAATGATGAATGCAAGGTTTTAAAATGCGTATCAAAACGTTGGAAGTTATGTACTATGTATCTTCAGTTTGTTAACCATTTTACCACATCATCTGGTAAAGTATGGTACATTAAAACTTCAATATCATGTAATTCAAAAAATATTATTTATTTTCTATCATGTAATGGATGTGATGGAAAAAAAAAATACATTGGTAAAAAGAAAAACCTAATGTTAAGTACTAATCTACACATCTACACATGCAGAACAGGTATTGATTCAGATAAATTTGATCAGCATGTTTTCAATTGCCATAAAAAGGAACTTTTTTTAAAATTATTTGCAATGCTAAAATTCTCAAATGAGAATTTACTTCTTATTTATGAAGCTCACCTACATAAACAGGGACATGATACAATGAACATATAAACAGGAAGTAATTATTTTCACATTACCTTTAAAATTTCCTTACCAACAAGAATCAAGTTATGCTATATTTTTGTTAATTATAGTTTTTTATATAAATCCTAATTACTTCCTTTCTAAACTTTTTATAGGAAGTTCAATATAAAGAGCTTTTTATAATTTTGTAAACCTCATACACAGCTGAAGATTTTATATGAAAGGCCTTCTGTGTTAGAGAAAAATTTTTTAAATATTTGTCAAAATTTATCTAATAAATATATTTTACTCATCTTCGTTTGAATAGTTTTTCGTTACCTGGAACATTTACTCATATTTGTTAAAAAATTTTTCGGTTGTTATTCGTGGTACAACCCTCTCTCAACTCTTTAACTCCGAAACACGAACCTTTCCGAGCAAGGCCGCTGCGCGGACAAACTAAGTTGAGCGCGGTACTTCCAGGGACGTGGTGGGAGTCGAACTCCGAACCTCTCGCTTATGAAGCGAGCGCTCTTACCACTACACCACTACCGCATATATATATATTT
>NC_088923.1:21305000-21525000 GCF_038396675.1 Hydra vulgaris
TTGCAAAACAAAAAAATCCAGAAGAGAAACATCTGGAATTTTTTTTTTATATTAAACACTGCAATTTTTTTTTTTGGATATAAAACTCATATCTTAATATAGTTTAAAATTGGCATTGGCCGATGGTTATTAAGACCGATGCCAATGTCAATGCATTTGCTAAATGGTCGATGCCAATGCATCAGTGCCCGTTATTATAAACCCAGTTTTTTTCAATTTTAAAATTGAATATAAAAGACAATGAATTATTAAAAAAATTTTTTAGCACTTAGTGATATAAAAAAGCGCTTAATTTATGGATATTAGTTGAACAACGTATATTACGAAATCAAGGTAACTTTGCGAAAACAACTACTTCTCTTAAGTTGTTTACTGACGATCGAATCTTACTATAACTAAAAGGACTAAAATACTAATAAAAAAAAATCTTAAAGAGCGAATGAAAAAGGAACGAGAACTTCGCAACTTTCCTATAGTATCTTACGATAAACTGATCGTTCGTGAGTGGATTCAAAAGAAAAAGTAATAAATTTTGTTATTTATATTTGTTATCTTAAATTTAGATTTTTAAAATGGAAACTAATCGGTTATTAAGGAATAATCTTGATAATAGTACTTTTAATAATATTGAAAAATAAATAATCTTAAACAATTCCCAATAAACAAATATATACCGTTAAAAAATCAATCAGATATAGATATTAAATTTTATAATGATGAGGAGGTAATAATAAATATAAGTCCTTATTACTATAGTTCAGATATTTCAAGTATTACTGCTGACATAAATTCAACTGCATTATCTATCCTACACCTTAATATTTGGAGGCGCCAAAATTAACTTTCAAATTATATGTCAAACCGAATTATGGTGCCGTGACAAGGAAATTATAATTTTAAAAAAACATTTCTAAATTTCAACTTAATAATTATAAAGTTTTTCATCAAATTAAAGACTCTGAAAAAAAAGGTGGAGGATTGTACATTTTTATCCGCAACTCTTTAGATTTCAAACTACGTAAAAATACTTTGCTCATACGCATGATCTTGAATTGTTATCAATTAAAGTTATAACCTTTACCTTTATATCCTTGTTCTCTTACACGATTTCTAATTATTTGAGGGGTTACTGTGATATTGTGATCTTATTTAACTTTTAAAGCTAATTTAGCTGCCGAAAAAAATCTATTTTTCTTCACATTAATGATCATATTGCGTTGATGGAGAGACAAAATGTTTTCTTGACCCCAATTATATATATATATATATATATATATATATATATATATATATATATATATATATATATATATATATATATATATATATATATATATATATATATATGTATATATATATATATATATATATATATATATATATATATATATATATATATATATATATATATATATATATATATATATATATATATATATATATATATATATATATATATATATATATTGTACGAGAACAATTTGATTCGTTTTTTGTATATATACAGTGGGGAAAATAGAATTAGCCCCACCGTGTTTTAATCCAAAATTTATTTATAAATGTTTTGTACGAGAATAATTTGTTTCGTTTTTATGTATATATACAGTGGGGAAAATAGAATTAGCCCCACCGTGTTTATATCCAAAATTTATATATATATATATATATATATATATATATATATATATATATATATATATATATATATATATATATATTGTACGAGAATAATTTGTTTCGTTTTTTGTATATATATAGTGGGGAAAATAGAATTAGCTCCACCGTGTTTTAATCCAAAATTTTGTTAATCTGTTAGCGAATTTGTGCGATGCATTTTTGTATTCAAACACATATAGTTATTGTTAACAACTTTTTAGATTATAATATAGCATAATTAACTTGTGGTACATTTGATAAAACCATAAAATGTAAAATACTTGATATTTGCGGTAGCAAATAGAATTAGCTTCATCAATAATTATTATTAGTTTACTTGTATATTTTGATCTGGTGATACGCATTTGTGACTTAGTATTTTATTATTATTTGTAAGTTAAATAAAGACTGCAGGAAATTGCAAAGAAAGTTAAAAGACCTCCAAAAGTGGTTAATAATTACTTCAAAATGGGCATTCATTATTTTAACTATGGGCTTTAATTATTTTAATTAATTAATTATGGAGCTTATGAGTAAAGTAGTGGCAAACGTAAAATTAATAATAGTACTAAACGAGTTATTGTACGTTGTGCTGCTGCTTAGCAGATGACTGCATCTCACATTTGTACTGATTTACAATTACCTGTAACTGTTTAATGTTTGAGACAAAGCGTACATAAAGATCCAAACACAGTTTTGAAAAAGCGTAAACCAAAACCAAAACTTACTGTTTGCATAAAGAAGTTAGACTACAATTTGGGAAAGAACACATGTCTTGGCATGAAGAGTGGCATCAAGTTTTCTTTAGTAACGAAAAAAGTTCAATCTAGATGGTTATCAATATTACTGGCACAATTTTTTAAAAAAAGGAAGAAGCAAGGATAAGTCATAGCTTTGGTGGTGGAACTGTTATGGTTTGGGGTGCTTTTTTCTTTGCCACTGCTATGGATTTCAATAAAAATGAGTTCACAGGACTACAATAACTTATTAAAAACTAGTTTGCTTGAACATGGTGAAGAATTGATGGGTGAAAATTTCACTTTTTAACAAGACAATGCTTCTATCCATAATTCAAAGCTTACAAAAGCTTGGTTAAGAGAAAAAAATATTCAGGCTATAGAATAGCCCGCATACAGTCCAGATCTTAACCCAATTGAAAATCTATGAGGAATACTTTATAGAAAAATGGTAAGCAATAGAAGCTTGGAATGAAATATCTACAGATACTAAAATCTTTTGACTAGTATGTCAAGTTGCATATTTGAAATTATTTAAAAATCAGAAAACAATACTAAATATTAAATGAGCGTAAAAACAAAATATTTTCTGTATTTTCTTGTAAATAACGTAAATGATGCCAACTCTCTTTTTTCTAATGCTTTTATGACCTTATAAAGTTTATACCCTCTCAAATTGAGGGGGGGGGTGTAAACTTTTCAAAGTCATAAAAGCCGATCAAAAAGAGTTTATTGATTCAAATTTGAAATTTGTTGATGAAAGGTTTAAGGTTTTGTGTTGTCTTATGTAGTGGTTCATATATAAATCTGTTTTTATAAAGAACTGACGGTTTATAACAGTTTAATCTTTTTTAAATGACACATTTAAGTCATTTATAAAAAAAGCTTGTTTATCAAAACCACAAAGTGCTTTTGCTTTTAACAAAAAAGTATAAAATTTCAATAAGAAAATTTTAAATGGTAAAGCTATACTTTTTCACGGAAAAAACCGCATTTATTTTTAATGTTGTTGATGTTGGCTTGTAAGCAAATTTAACTTAGATTAATGTAAATTGTTGTTAGTGCTTTTTAAAGCACTAACTATTATTAGTAAATTAACTTTTTTATTGCAAATATAATTTTTTAGTATAAATTTTTGTTAATTTTAATAAGCTTTACATATTGCGGGCTTTTCAAATTTAATAATTAAATCATAGGCTCTCAAATAAGCCTTATATTCCGTTATTGAGTTATAAAACATAGTAAATTTGTAGTTAACTATAAATAAATTTTTACTTAAGTACTTATCTAACAATTGTTAAGTAAATATGGATTATGTAAGTTAAAAAAAGCATTACATTACACAAAAACTAGCAAACATAGGTTTAAACAGAAAGTCTATTAAAACTTTTAGATTTATACGTTTAGAAATTAAAAGAAATTAAAAACGTTGGGTTATTGCGTGTTTGAGATAAACGTTCAAGAGCTATCAAAACAACGTTTCCAGCAAACGTTAATTAAACGTTTGCTCTTTTTTATTTTAACGTTCTTATTGAACGTTCAAGTATTGTAAGTCGGAGTTCACAAAAGTTGGTTCATGTAACGTGTAAGCGAACATTACGCGAACATAATTAACGTTGTGGCAATGTTTTTTGAACGTTAGTTGTTAGCTTGGTTGTTAGCTCAAAACCAACTATTTACTTTCATCAGTTCATATAGCTGATAATAAAATTTTTGGACATATGTGATTATCATCTACATACATAATTCAATTTAATTTTGCATAGTATTTTAAGTGCCACTTTTAAAACATTTGAATCTTTAGAAATAAAGAAGTTTTGTTTAAATACAAAAGTAAACAAAGTTTATTTCACCGGCCTTCTAGTGGTGGAGAGGAATTTATGAAATTATGACTCGTTCAATCAGTCAAAATCGTTTGCTATTTATGAAGTATTGCAACATGTTTTGTGTAAGATTGAATCTGTAATAAATAGTAAAACGTTTGTCTAAATGAGTGGATATGACATGGAGGAAGCACTTAAACATTATCACTTAATGTTCTTACGTAGTATAAAAAAATATATTTTGGAAGCTGATTTTAACCTCGAGTCAATTAGTGTTAAAAAACGATCAACTTATCTTAAAAACTTGATCATTTATTATTTTTTTATATGGTTTACCTGAATGAGGTAAAGCAACAACATTTGTACAACAAATTTTATGGAAAAAACAAAGTTATATTTCGAGAATAAATTGCGCAGTATCAATTGTAAATAAGGAATAAAAACCCAGATCTTAAATGAAGGTGATAGGAGTCATGGAAATCGTAATAAGCAAAGACGGCGAAATTTGTAGAGCTAAGTTAAAAATTGTTTCAATTAAAGAAACGATCAAGTTGTGTTTTTGTCCTGTTCAAAAGTTATTAATTGCAGTAGATGAAGAGACCAACATGATACCCAGATCAAATGATATGCGGCCAACGAGATAGTCTGCAATAGAAGACAATATTTAGGACAATTTAGGGACAAATTTTGTTGACAACTCAACAGGGGTAGTGCGTAGAAAATGGAGACTCTCAATAAACATGTTAAGTTAATAATCTTTGTATAAGTGTTTGGTTGTTTATGTTCTTCAGGCCCTTTTTATATGCTGAGTAAAGAACTGCGTGTTAGGAGTTTTATTGTCGTACAACATCGTGTTAATTTATGTAGAAAAACGCTTAAACATTTTAAAATGAACTACATTATATTATTAAAAAGATTTAAGTTTTTTTTAATAAACAACCATGAACTCTTAGTTAAAGAATTTACAGTATGAGTTCTTTTTTACTGAAGAAACAAACAAATAAAACAAACAGCTGCAGCATTAACAAGAACACTTAATTTTTATGGCTCATTGGTTAGAAACCTACGTAAGCATGGATCTAGGTTGCCTGAAAAGTTTAAATGTTACATATTAGAAAAAAGACAATAAAGACGAATGAGAGGTGAAATACTCTTGATTTGTTTAAAAGAAAAATTCAGTCTTTCTGAAAAAATAATATAAGTCAAAACTAGAGTTATAGAAGTATAACCATTGATGGAAATTTGAAAATGTGTAAAAAAATAATTAAACAAATTTTAAAACAATTAATTTTGATATCGATAAAACTTTATCTACTATTATTACACTTACACCAGAAAGTTTAAATTTCGGCGCTCTAATTGCTTCATATTTTATTTTTTGTTTTTATTACGATGTTTAAGATACAAATACAAATATACAAGAGAAAAATTACTAGTGAAGATATTGTAAAAATAAATAAATAAAAAATAAATAAAGAAAGAACGCGGATACTCAAAGAAGACTTTGGTCTTGTCACAGAGAACCTTTGATGAAGAACTTAAAACTTAAAATTTGTACAAAGTATAAAAGTCGTTATACAAATAAATTAAATCGTTAAGATTAAAAAATCCTTTTACAACTAGAAAATGTAAATAAGCAAAAATTATAGAAGTATTTGATTTAATAAATAAAAAGAAAGCGGACACTCTCAGAAGACCATCAAGTCTTCATCAAGAATCGCTCGTAAATTTAAAAATCTCATAAAAATCAAATCCATGTATAATGGTCAAGTGTATAAAGCACAAGAAAAATTTAAGTGCAATCATATACATATTCATTGAAAATGTAAATTATTTAATGTATAAAAATACAAAATTATATCATCAACAGAAAAAATGATTTCCTGTAGCTTTGTTTTGAATGAGAGATAACTCCATTTCAAAGAAAACTCAAAATGTTTTAAAACTATTTTATTCCAAAGAGAAGCTCCACGAAATGAAATGCTTGATTTTCCAAATTAGTTTGAAAAAATGGTTGACGAATTAAATTATCATTTCTTAAGTTGTATTTATTTTTATCTTTTAAGGTATATAAATTATGGAAGAAATTGGGTTGGTATTAGTTTTACATTTGTACATAAAACAAAGAATATTAAAAACATTTAGCTGATATATATCAAGAATTTTCATTTCAAATAAGAGAGGCTTGGCATAAGTAAATCTATCCTTAAAATTAATAAGATAAGCAACATGCTTTTGTTGATGATAAAGAGGTCTAA
The DNA here is from genome assembly GCF_038396675.1 of Hydra vulgaris. Taxonomy (NCBI): domain Eukaryota; kingdom Metazoa; phylum Cnidaria; class Hydrozoa; order Anthoathecata; family Hydridae; genus Hydra; species Hydra vulgaris. The sequence continues at coordinate 21,311,475 of NC_088923.1, forward strand.
GTTTGAATTTATTAGCGCTACACTAAGCAATTTTAAAAACATTTAGCTGATATATATCAAGAATTTTCATTTCAAATAAGAGAGGCTTGGCATAAGTAAATCTATCCTTAAAATTAATAAGATAAGCAACATGCTTTTGTTGATGATAAAGAGGTCTAAGTTTGAATTTATTAGCGCTACACTAAGCAATTTTAAAAACATTTAGCTGATATATATCAAGAATTTTCATTTCAAATAAGAGAGGCTTGGCATAAGTAAATCTATCCTTAAAATTAATAAGATAAGCAACATGCTTTTGTTGATGATAAAGAGGTCTAAGTTTGAATTTATTAGCGCTACACTAAGCAATTTTTGCATAGTTTAAATGACAATGGACAAAGCAGTAATATAGTTGAGTTAAATTACGTTTATTTAAAGCACTTCTTGCTTTATACAATATTCCTATACTTTTAACAACTTTATTACACAAGAATTCTATGTGATATTTTCAATTAAAGTTTTCATTGATAAAGATACCCAAAAATTTACTCTTTTTATTAGAGTTTTGTCAATAAAAAAGTAATGCTAAATCACGAGACAGAAGTTTTTTTTTAGAAGCTGGATGAAAAAGTATCAAATCAGTTTTTTCAACATTAAGTAAAAGCTTGTTTATTTTAAACCATTCGGAAATTTTTGTTAATTCGATGTTCATAATTTGAAATAGTTTTGTAACGTTGTTATCAGATAAAAAGAGATTAGTAACATCTGCAAACATGTCAACAATCAAGTTCAAAGCTTTATGTAAATCATTGATGTAAATGAGAAAGAAAAGGGGCCCAAGTATAGAACCATAGGAAACACCACGGTTATATTAATAGATTGGATGGGTCAGTTAAATTACGATCAACAAACTGTTTACGGTTGCTTAAATAGCTTTTAAGTAACAGTAAAATATTTCCTTTAACTCCATAATATTCATTTTTTGGTCAATTGAATCAAAAGCTTTTGATAAATCTATCAAAACTCCCAACGTGAATTGAGAATTTTCAAAAGATTCAGAAATATTGTGAATAACTTGGATTATTGCATGTTCTGTTGAGTTTTTTGAATCCGTATTGATTAACATATAGTATATTATTTGAAGAAAGGTGATTATAAATTACGTTATATAAAATTATCTCTAAAACTTAAAAAAAAACAGACAAAACAGAAATTAGAAACATTGATTGCATCACCAGCTTTGAAAATTGGTATCACTTTAGCTATTTTTAGAAAATCAGGAAAAACGCCCTGCTTTATTGAAAAATGTAAAATTTAAATAGTACATCGTTTAGGGGTTTATAAGACTCGATGACAACATTACCATTTATATTATCATGGTCAGCTGATTTATTACACTTAAGCATCTTAAAAGATTAAAATCTTCGTAAGAAAATTCATAAGATGTTAAGACCGAAGTAATAGAAAAAGCGTCTGTAGATACTTTAATTTGACTCCAATGAAGCAGGATAACTGCTCTTTAAAAGATTTTAAATTTGCTGCGGTAAAAAAGCGTTTTTCTTTTGCATTCCATCACAAATTTTTTTAATGCCTGTGGGAATTTTACTCTTGGAAAGTGCAATTTTCATCTTCTTTCTGTATTATATTAAATTGTTAAAATTTAGCATCAGACCAGACCATAGTTTTTAGATATTGGAAATAAGTGTTGCAATAAAGGGTCATTTAGTTAAGGAAAATTATGTCTGTAGTTAATTTATTCTTTAAAAGACATGAAAGAGTTTAGTTTAATTTATATCGTTAGAAATTTCCTAGATTTTTATATAACGGATTAAAGTTTCTACTGATTTAAAACATTCTCGAGATTTCAGCGCGCTTCAATAATGCATCACTCCGTGTCAAGTCAAGCACTGAAAACGATTTATTCATAATAATTTTTTCATCCAAACTTAAATTAATTGAGCGACGCTAAACTTGAATGTTTGGTACCCATGTGTATCACTCAGTAACCTTGGGAGTCATCATTAATACGCAAGATAGGACTGATGTTGACCACATTACCCGCGAGTTTTTAGTCCTTGCCTTGTGGATAAAAACTAGGGAGTTTGCCTCTAAAATAAAAATACATAAAGCAAATATATTAAGTTTCAATTCTTTATGTTTAACGCTCTCATACACATCAAGATTTTTTTTTTGACTTCATTGATTACTGCGCATAACCTTGGTTTATGTTGACACGTACTTTGTCACAGTAATTGTTACTAACAGAATGGTTAATAATTGGCGTTAACGCAAGGGAAAAAAGTCTTAGGTTGTGAAAATGTTTAGGTAGACCTAGGAACTCTTATCCTTGGCCTTGTTAATAACTCTGCCTTAAACTCGCCAAAGCATAGATTTTAAATTTGCTGCGGTAAAAAAGCGTTTTAAGAAACTTGTTTTCTGTTGGGATATTTTTTCTGCGGTAATATTAATCAAAATAAAAATGGGGAAGTGATCTAAGATGTCGCTTAAAATTATACCTTTTTTTTTTTAGAGATTTATTAAAAATATAATTTGTAATGATATTGTCAATTAAAGTAGCTGAAGTTGAAGTTTCTCTTGTTTCCTTATTAATTAAAGGTATTGCTCCATGTTCAAATACATAGTTATAAAATTTATTAATTCCACAATTTACGTGGTATTGAAAACTATTCAAATTAATATCACCTATTAAATAGTATAATTTTTTTTCTTGACTGTTTTTTTTTAAAATATCATTAATATATATATTAAAATTTCAAATTTGACCCGAAGGTGGGCGATAGCAACAACTTAAAATTATATTTTTGTTTTTGTCGTTATGATTTCAAGTGTTAAAACCTCTTTGTCGTCATCAGAATTACTCATGTCAGGCCTCATAACATACCTCAAACATTCTTTAATATAAATTATTAAACCACTGCCTCGCTTTTTATTTTTACGCTCTAAAGAAACTTTATTAAAACCTGGGGCCGTATTCTCATCTCTCCGTTAAGCTTAACAGAGCTTTTGTCTGAAATTTCATTACAATATTTCTAAGTAAAGAAATGACGAAAATTTATATAAATTCGTTAAAATAAAACTTATACCAAAATAAAAAATTTATGTTTAAAAAATTATAATTTTAAATTAATTTTTTATTAATGTAATTTAAAAGAAATTTCAGACAAAAGCTCCGTTAAGCTTAACGGAGAGAAGAGAATACGGCCCCTGGTAAACAGTTATTTTCGCTAAAAATTACGTCATCAGAGCTACACCAAGTTTCTGATAAGCAAATAAGGCTAAAAAAACTAAAAGATTCTTTCATATTTATACAAAAATTTTCAAAATTTTTTGATATGCTTCTTATACTAATATGAAAGGCTCCGATAAAATAATTTAAATACGGATCCAATTCATGGTTTTGTAAAAAGTCATCAGTTTGAAAAAAATCAAAAGAATTTAATTCAAAGTTGTTCAAATTATTCGAATCCATTTTTATTATTAGATTTTACCTTAGTAAATAAAAGAAATTCTTTTAAAAACCACGTGTTATTAGTTTGTTATAAATAGCTTTAGCATATTTACCTTTTTGTCTTAGTTCTTTAGCGTCTGTAAAAACATTTTTCGTAACTCGATTGTTCTTTCGCAAAAATCTTCGTTTATAAAAAACTTTTCATTCATAAGTTTTATTTTTATGTATTTGTCAAGGATAACTGATTTGTCTTTAAGATTTAAAAATTTCATAACCACGGTTCTGTTTTTATCATTAATTTTTTCTTTTTTTCCTACTCGATCTGCTCGTTCAATAATAAAGTTTCCTTGAAATTCAAGATTGATTTTAAGTATATCTTGGACTTTTCTTCCGCAAATCTTCCCAACTTTCGGTTTCTGATTCCTCAATTCCATTTATTCTCAAATTGTTTCGCCTACTTTTATTTTCCAGCGCTGCCAATATGTCCTTCATGGATTCAGTCAAATGTTTTCTAAAATATTTGGTTTACTGTGATCAGGCTTTGCTTCGGCAAGTTCAACTAAAGCTTTATCATATTTATCACTTGTAAAATTGACAGATTTTTTTAAATCGTTAATTTCCAGTTTCAGAACTTTATTTTCATCTTTTAAAGTATTTACTTGATTCTCCAACTTTTCAATTTTAAAAATTTCAACTTTAAAAATTTCTTTTAATTGAGCTATTGTAAAATTTGTTGCCATTTTCGACTTCCTTGTTTAGTTGCAGTTCAAACACGTCCGTTCGCGGTGAATGTTCGCGGCTGTATATATTTTAAACAAAGAAGATAAAAAAAATGCGTTGGTGCGTGTTGCAAGCTTATTAATGTTGAGCTACTACCATAGTTATAAGAAATAGGTTGTCAGGTCATTCGAACCGTCAGGTCATTCGAACCGTAGTATTGTAATTTTTTTAATGATCGTTAAAAAAACTTGAAAACAGCTATGTGGAAATAAACAGAGACCACAAAATGTCAAAACGCACACAAACATTGATGCTTTAGTCTATGTAGATGCATTATTATTTCCTCTCAATACACTGATACTCTTTTTGAAGACGAAAGTTTTTTTAAAGACGTATATGCTTTTGGGGTGGAGTTGTCTAGTGAGACAGCAAAATATACATTTTCTTCCGCAATTTACTTTTAAAAATGCATACCTCAATAAAGCTTGGCAAGGCGTACAAAAAGAAGTTATTGGAATATTTTTATGGATTTAACAATAAAAAATTTAATTCTTCTCGATAAAAGCATAGCTATCATATTTGATGACGAATACTACCCTAGTATGCACATAAATAAAATCACAATCAACCTTGTTATACTTATAGACTACACAACAAACTTTTATTTTTAGTAGAAATAAAAACTAGAAACTCTATATCTAGTAGGAAAAAAAAGCTGGCTGGTTTAAAAGCTAATGCTGGCGGAGGATAGATTTATTTGCCAATCATCTTGAAAATCAGCTAGATATTTTGGCAATGAACAATACAATCATGTTTAAGCTTTTAAACAAATTCAGTTTACAATAACTCTTTTGTAAATTAAAATGATTTATCATCGTTTGAATTTTTTATAGATATGAAAAATTTTATTCATTACCTGTGTATGTCTTATATTTTCTTACACGTTTTCTTATTCTAAATTTTTAAAGTTGTGGTTCTATAAGAGTTTTAATTTTCCTTCCAAAAATTTTTGATTTTTTGGAAGGATTTTTTGTAAAGTGCAAACTTTTTGAAATTGTAATCTTTATCTTTTAACTAAGAAAAGCTATTAAAATTATCAGATTGCACCAAAACGTATTTCTTGCATGCATATTAAAGAAATATATTACAAAAGTCCTGTATATTTATTAGAAAAATATATTACAAAAGTCCTGCATATTTATTTGAAAAAGATTTAAAGAGTTTTTTTTAGTTTTCTCAAAAATGGGTTTTGAGCAAAGCCGCTATTTTAAAATACACCAATTCAATTACAAAGCAAAGTTAACCACATTTACAACTCAATGCCTCCTTTTTTGCATTAACTTGTTTTGTAGATCAGTACTGACTATTTTTTTGATAGCAGCACAAGGAAGACTTTGAGTTTTACATTGAGTTTTTCTTTTCCTTGGTAAGCTGCTTTCATAAGAGCGAAGAAGCATTACCTTACCTTTAGAGACAAAGTCAGGATTTTTTAATGTTTAAGATGTTTATGATAATTTTAGGAACTCTAAGTTTAAATATGTTTATGCTTAACTCAAATAAAATATTTTGCGAACGATTCCGTTGATTAAACCCTAAAAACAAAAGTTACTAAAACTTTTTTTTTTTTAATAAAATTTTTTTTTATAAACTTGTTGCCTACACGTTTGGGGTACGTGAAGCTAAAATGTACTTGTTTTTTTGTTCCCTGGCACGAACTATTGCAATATTATGCAAAATTTGACATAGGTATAAAAATATAAATGTTTCAAGTTTGCTCCTTGTCTGGAACTTAGCTCAAACATCAAAAATGCATCATCCACGCCTGGACTTCTTATTCCTTCTTTAATAAAGTAAAAATTATCCAGCCCTATTAGTAAAGTAGAAATTTGATTATCATGATAAAAAACGATGAAACGTCTACAATTAGCTATACTTGTACGTTAGATTCGGCTAACCGAACAAAAAACTTTTTTTGTATCATTTAAACTTTGCTACCAAAGACGCTTCTAGATACATTTCTATATAAGGATTAAATTTAATTCTGTTTTTTTTTTTTAATTTGTCAAAAGAATATTCATAAAACTTCATGAAAACAATAATAAAATTTAGTAAACCGAAAAATTTAAAGTTGCAAACCTAAAATGTTTAAAGGGGTCATCCATAAATGATGTCAGTAAATATAAGGGGGAGGGAGTGCTGGAAAGTTTGACACTAATTGACAATGGGGAGGGGGTGTTGAGGCCAAAATGATGTCAATTTAAATTATTAATTTAGTTTTAATGAGCAGATTTTAACGGTATTTACTAAATGGCATTGAAATGATGTTTTGTTTGTGGGGAAATTAATACTAAATGCGGGGAATTTGATATTATATTTTATTAAATTATTTATAATATAATATTATAAATTAATATAATAAGTTTCCCAGAGACATTAAATAAATAACAACTACTAACGTAAAATAAAAACTACTATCGTTTTATTAATATATTACCATTTCACTGCGAATCAAATTATGTTAGAAATATTAACTCTTTGTATATAAAATTCACAATCGTTATTCGCTCCCTAGCGGATTATAAAATGAGGTTCAAAGTAAACTCATAAAAGTAAACTCATAAATTTGTCATTTTTTGAAATTAAATTGTCGTTATTTCAAATACAAAACTCTAATTGCTCTCTAGTTGATTGTAAAACGTGATGCAATGCAAACACATAAAGTCTATTGAAAATTCGAAACGCTAATTTCTCCCTAGCGGGTTGAAGAAACTCTTTTAAAAAGTTTACTCTAACAATGAGCAAAATCATTATTCTGATTGTGATGTAAACAATACTAATAAATCAACGTTAAAGTATGGATAAAACCGCATTACTTAACTTATTAATGGTCTCGTATGGAAATGCTCAGCCCGATAAAAAAAAAGGCTAATATCCAGAAAGAAGTCCATAGTATATGGAATTCATTAAAAGAAGAGAAACTGGTGCATAAGGATCTTGAATCAAGAGTAACGTATTTAATCAATTTATTTAATGAAAAGGCAATGAAGTTCAAGAGCAAGCAATTATCATTTTGGGCCAATACTCCAAAACAGTCTGCCCCCACGTATACTCCACTTGAATTTGACAAGAATTCCTCACAGTTTGTTGAGCCCACCAATGAGCGATCTGTTATTGATGATCAACAAAGTGCATTAACTTTGAGTTTGTTGACCACGAAAAATCAAAGAAGAAACTAGCTCATCTATGTAAAAGACTGGCCAAAAAAAAGTATGATCAAGCTCAACAGAAGAAAACTAGAGAACTGAAAAAAGCTAGAATGGAGGAAATCTGCTTAGAGCATCTAGAAGTCAAAGAAAAACCAAAAATCAGAAAGAAGCCTGGTCGATCGTCATTAGAAGTAGATCAACCTCTTCTTTTAAAGGCAATTATGGATATTGCTCTCCATGGTTCGTCCGCTGATGAAAGACGTCGGTCAGAGGTTCTTCGGGTAATGATAGCTTAGCTATGTTTGTTAACATTGCATTTGTTAGAATTTTACTCTTAATTAGTACTTGCACTATTGTAAATATCCTTGAAATATTAACAACTAATTTCAAGATTTGATTTGAATATAATTTACGAAATAAATCCCGTTTTCTGTAAAAAAGTTAATTATATCCAAATATATACCTTTATTATTTAGAGCATTAAAACTCTCGACGAATTGACATCCGAGATGAACAAAATTGGATTTGCAATCAGCAAGAGCGCCCTCTATACTCGTCTACTTCCGAGAAGTTACGGAACATTAAAAGGCAAAAGGCACATCAAAATAGTCCCTGTTAGATTGATCAGTCCTCAGAATGAAATTTTATTTAAAACATGTTGACGGACTCTTGAATCTTATTTAAAACATGTTGACGGACTGCAGTTCAACTATAAATTATGTGGAAGAAGGACCAGATGAAGTGTGTTTCTATTTTAGGGCCAGATGAAGTGTGTTTCATTATCCAAGACGACAAGGCTAGAGTGCCAATTGGAATCACAACAGCCAAAAAACAGGTGCCGTTGTTGATGCATTTGGAGTACCGGGTAACTCTCCCAGACAACGACTGGGTCGTGGCTGCTAGACACAAGCTTATACTATCTGTATACGCTGGAATTACGATCAAAAAAGATGGTCTCAGAAAAACAGATGCTATTACTTATTCTGGACCTACCTACAGTGCTGTTCGATCAGGAAAACACGCATCCTTAACCGCCTTTGCTCATGGATTTGACTTTAAGCGGCTCTTGGATATCAAAGAATTCGACTCTATTACCAGAGATCCTCAAACTAATATGGTTAAGCCTATCGTTGTGTTTAGCGTCAATGGAGGACCCGACGAAAATCTCAGATACCAGAAAGTAATTGAAATCGGGGTTCACCATTTCTTGAAAAATAACCTTGACGCTCTTTTCATCATGACGAACGCTCCAGGCTGCAGTGCATTCAACAGAGCTGAGCGACGAATGGCACCTCTAAGTAAAGAATTATCTGGGGTGATTCTTTTGCACGAACATTACGGAACTCATCTTGATTCTCAAGGTAATTACATTGACAAAAGTTAATTTGTAAAAATATTAATATAATTTTTAATAATAAACTACATATCTTTTTAAATCAGGCAGGACAATAGATGAAAATTTAGAAAGACAGAACTTTGGTTTTGCTGGACAGGCTTTGGCTGATATTTGGTCTGATCTACAAATTGACGGTTATCCAACCATTGAAGAGTGTATTGATCCAGACAAATCAGAGCTAGAGTCAAGGAGCCTTTTATTACAAGATCAACGTTGGATTGCCGATCATCTTCGTACAAGTCAATGTTATACTCAAATTGTGAAATGTGAAAATCGTACTTGTTGTTGGACTATTAGAAGCTCTTACTTCACTCTAATTAGAGCAAGATTTCTTCCGCCACCTGTCACTGTCAACCAAACGAGAAACGGGCTCAAAGCAGTAGATGTCTCAGAAGGAGCAAAAGAATTGTTTCCATCATCAGTCTTTATGTTCATCGCATCAAATGATTTCCAATTTTGCCGTATGATGCGTTTTGTCCATCAATTCAGTGTAGCCTAGCTGATAGAATCTGTAAAAATAGCAATATCTACTTTGCCTCTCAAGCTATCTTGAAAAAGCACGCTTCTATCCATTCTTCTGCTATAACACTCCCTCTAATCAAAAGGGTCCAACCTGTTCGTATCGCTGCCAAGCGTCAGACAGAATCTTTGGCAGTCATCGCCTTGCAGAAGAGTTCGGAAACTGCTAAATAGTTAGATGAAAATTAAGTTGACGCAGCGAATTTGATTGTATCTCAAGAATACGACATCCTTTTAGAGCGCTGTGAGGATTCACTACCTATTGTTTCAATCGATGATCACTTAAACAACCCATGGGAAGATTATATTAAAGATATATAATACCATTTGCTTAGTTGATTATTTAATGAGATATAGACTTATTATATAATATAACTTGATGAGATCTACTATTATATAAATGTATTATTTAGTCAGAAAAAAAATCAATGGTTTTTAAGCATTTTTATTGTTTTTTGGGGGGGGGGGGGTAAATACACAAAAACTGACATCATATATAACGGGGGGTTGGCCAAAAATTGACAGTTTGACAAAGGGGGGAAGGGGAGTCGAAAAATTGAAAAAAAACACTGACATCGTTTATGGATGACACTTAAGCAACCATTAGAACTATGTTTTTAAAAAAAAAAAAAAAAAATTAATAAATTACATTTTTATTATGCTATTACTTAACTAATAATATGTTTAAATTAAAATTACATTTTAATTATTTCATTTCTTTTTTAGTAATATCGAACAAAATAGCTCAAGAAGACGCCGAAAAAACTCCATTAATTGCATCGTTTAGTTTATTAGAAAATAACAAACAGTTCATAAGATTGATTTTAGCTGTTATTATTGTTTCAGTCGCATCTGTATGTGTGGGTTTTAGCATTGGATTCACATCATCTTACAATGACAAAACCTCAAATTATGAAAAAGAAATGTTGTTTACGGTAAACATTATTACTTATCTTGTTATATTCAGATTTTATTATGTTATTAAGAGAAACAAGCTAATTATCAGTTGTTGTCCTTGAAATCACTTAGATATGTTATATAAACAATTATTTAACTTGGGTTAGAGTTTTAGTTTGGGACTATTAAAAGATTTATTTTATTTTAAGTTTTAGTTTACTCATGAAAGAAAAATCTACTTAATCGTTAACAATTTATGTTTTTAATTACGACAAAGGTTTCATATAAATTATAGAGCAAATGTTTATAGAAAAACTTAAAAAGAAAAAAACAAATAAAAAACAAAACTATGCAAGAATAAAATCGGAATTTCAGAGCATGACTTTTAAAAAAAGTCTAACTATGCAAATCTTTTTTTATCTTATACTAAAAAATTTATCATCTTAAAATTATTGTATATTAAATACATATATAATCTTAGTTTTTCTTTAATCTTAAACCCAATATTGTTTGAAACAAGTTTTATTAAAACGAATAAGTTAAACGTTAACAAAGTCACAAACCTGTGCATATTTAAAATAAAATTGATCAAGTAAGATAGGTTGATACTCAATGGTTAACATTAGGAGTTTTTCTTGGTCTGTTATAACTCTTTTAGTTCGTCATTTTTTTTTAAAGTTTTAGATAAAAAACAACAACTTGCATTGGTTTAAAGGATAATATCAAACAGAAACCAGTATTTGCAATATGAAACATTTAACACAACAAAAAAAAGGTAATAATATGTGAGCTTCCTCAAGACTCGATCTTAGGATTGTTATTACTTTCACTCTTTACCTCAAATTTATTAAGTTCCATTTTGTTTGCGGATGATTCCAAACAGTTTTATTATTTTAGGAATGTTAAAAAGTTATTTAACGTAGTAAATGAAGAGGCAAAATTCTACAAATGCTTAAATATCGTATACTCTTGCTTAACATTAAAAAAAAATTAGAACTTGGAGAAAAATGTGCGAGCGGGTAGCTGGCAAATAGGTTGCTATATAGCAATTTATTAGCAATTTTTTGTTTTGTTTTGTTATTGTTACATTTTGTCTTTAGCGTCCTAAATTAATCGGTTTTCAGTAATGCGTCTAATATAGTTTTGGTTATAATTGAAATTAAAAGAATGCAATTTGATTACAACACGTCACTATATAGATATCAGAACTTTATAGCTACTGTTGCGTTCGTTAACGCACTAGCCAGTTTAGCTTATTGAGTATGCCCGCAAAATTTTAGTATTTAAGCAATAGCGGTGAGCGCTTAATTCTCTTGGACTCTTGCTTTTTTGCATTCTTACTCTCTTGCGAACTTGTTATTTATGTATGTCCAAATTGAGTTATCTTGCTGAAATATATAAGAAATAATATTTACATCGCAGTTTTTTTTCTTAAATTGATATTACCTTTTTATGGAGCAAAGAAGATATTTTTAATTAACTTCTATACTGGTCATTTATTTACAGTGTAAACCAAACAAAAAGTAAATGCAAAACACTAAATAGATTTAATTGGAACCATTGTTAATAATTTAAATAAATATATTAGGTGCTTTTCTAATGTGGGAATAGTTGCAAAATATGAAGACTTTTTATGTTTTTTTAAGTCATATTGTACTTTGAATTTCTATTTTTAATAAAGAAAAAATCAATAATTTATAATTTGCAACTTATTTCAATAAAACAGTTAAGTTTTTGCAGCAAACCCGATTGTATGCTGACTTATATTTGACACCTATCTTTTGCGCCAGTCACCCAATTGTTATTTTGCTCAGCATATTTATTAACTCTTTTTCTGACTTTCGGTAAAGTTAAAACAATGCTTTCTTTTAACTTGTTTGATTGTATGTATTTCATAAAGACAAATTAGACAAGTTTGTTCCGGTTTCTCAAAAAGTTGATTTAAACAAATTTAGTGAAATAAAGCTGACATAGATTCAATTTAATAACAGAGTTTAGGGTTATAGTGTATTGACAAATAACACAATGATCTTTCAATTCCTTTGATGTTGCTGATTTGTACAAATGTGTAATGGTATTCTGGAACATGTTCCAGAAGACTTTTACAATGTTCTTTAAACTAACATTGTGAACTTGCAATTACAAATAATGCATTCTTATTTACATATTATGGTGTCTTAATTACAATTAATGTATTTATAATTCCGTATTGCAATTTCTTGTTTACATCTTGTGTCATTAAACATTTAGTTACAAGTTTTAAAAACATTCAAAAATTATTCGCCGTTTTAAGAAATACATTCAAGATTCGAAATCTAATTAAATATAAAATTAGATTACAAATTATAAAATTTTGTAAAAAATGTTATATCTATAAAAAAAGTATTAAATCCAGCGAGTGATTTAATGCAAAATGATAATCAAAATGATAATTTATCTGAACCTATTAATTTAAGAGAGACTGCAAATATTTGGTGTGAAAGAACTTTAACTTTATAAGATCAAATTGAAAAAAAAAAAACGTTTTAATACTATTTGCGCAAGCTACTGTTAAAAATTAGGTACATTTGAGATATGCAACATTTCCACTTTTATTTGACAATTGTTTTTGGTAAAGCTTTATAACTCTGCTATAAATGTCGAACTACCGACCAAAATATCTCTCCCCTCCCCTCTCCCCCTTTCCTAAAAAAAAAAAAAGGAAAAAGGAAACAACAACAACAACATATTCAAATAAACTTCTATCAATATTCATAGCCTTAAAAAATTTAAAAATTCCTATTAATCATTGGTATTCCAATAGCAAAATGTTTGCTACAACGGCGACTCATTTTAGAATAATTTGTTTGGCAAAAAAGTTTGCTGAGCACTTTGCCGAATAATCAATTCTAACGTTGAAAAAAGTCTCTACACCATTTTCAATCTCTTCTTATTGTGTCATAGTAAATTCTTTCAATTTTTTTAGTTTGTTGCACGCCTGGTTTTTCTGAATACCTTTAAACTGTGTAATCTTTTATTTTTAACTGTTTTTTAAAGTCTTTTTTTAAAAGTTATTTTAAAAATATTTTTACTTCAATAACACTAATAATCACTTTTTCGAGTTTTTTAATTTTTACTCAAACAAATAAAGTGTAAACTTTTAATAATTGGTTTTTGAAAAAATCTATTATTGCTTTGAGAGGATTTTCTTCTTCCAATAAAATCTTCCTTATGGTTCCCACAACTTTAGCATTCTTTCAAATGCTAAAAAGAACGACAAATACCTACTTCATAAATGTAATAATATGTTGTTATAGTTAGCAGTGCGAATTCCAAGAAATATTGAAGCTTTTTATTCCTTACAGCTTGTATGGAAATGGCTTTACAAAATTTTAAAACTACTGAATCTATATCAACCAACAAGTCTTCGGCGCCAGTATACTAGTTATGAATAATGTGCGCAGGGCAAAGAACTCCTTCTGTATTTGCAGACAATATTTTTTTTAATTTGCAAAACACATCATTTATTTCGTGCATTGCTCTCCTTCCAAAATTAGTATTAGTATTGTCAGCACTAGATACCACAAGGCAATCTTCTAGAATATCTATGTATCTAAACAAAACGATTATTTTGTAACAGGGGTTTGATTAGGCAAGATTTGAAACTCAAAAAGTTTAAGTTTTAGGCCATCATACTTCATGAGATATTAAATGAATATTGGAAACAAATTCATATATTTCTTATTACTTGAATTTGTGAAAACTCCATAAAAAATAATCTTTTGTAGTTACTGTTTAACTATCTTTACGGAATGAAGTGCTAATAGATTTTTAAAAAGAGTTTGTTTTTGCAATAGGTTACTTGCTTGATATTTTTGATTCTGGAAATAAATAATGGAATTGAGTTTAGTTATGCAGTGTATTGAACTGGATGTCTGATGTTCTTTAACAGTTTTATATGCAGTTGTTTATTCCGCAGCACATATCAAAACATCTTCTGAAAAATTTTGTATCACCAGAAAAGACTTATCATTCTTTGATAAAGATGCAAAAAATAGTCTGGAACTGTGATTACCTGATTATACGTGATCTCTTATACTCAATTTTTAACCATGACTCACTGATATTAAAATATTGCAAATGGAACAAAATGCACAACTACATAGGGATCAAGATATATTTATTTTATCCTACTTTAATATAGGACCACTTTTTTTAAAAATTAACAGAAAAATAACAGTTTCTTATATGCATTAGGGATATGAAAATTTTTAAAGACCATATCCCCATGTTATTTTTTGTGGAGTTTTAATGCAAAGATCAAGAAAAATCCAATGGCAAGTGTCAACATTAAAAAAATGTCACCCCTTATTCAAATTTATAAAAATATATACAATTATACATTGTACAAAATGGTTTTTTTTAATCAGAAATACAAACATACAGGTTTTAGTGTTCATTTGTCAAAAGAAATTTAATGTTAATTTTTTCAATGCTTTTGCACAATGGAAGTAAATCCTGCAGAACTTTAATTGCACGTTCAGCACAAATGTTTGACCTTTGAGTTGAGATTGGAGTCGACTCAACCGACCAAAATGTCCTTAAAGTCTTTATTGCCTTTGAGTGATCTTTGCAAACGGCTGCCAAATTATTGTAGTTATCCGGATTATAAACCTGACCAGAAAACCAGATGTCACTCCACGTGCCACTAATAAAGTCACATGATGACTGGCCTTCGGCTGACTGTCGAAATTCTGGAAGTAAAATATAAGCTAGCAAAGCATAGATTGCTCGGCTATTCCATCTTGCATTGCTTATATTTGGCAAAGTTCTGAAATTTACTTTAGGGAAGCGCCCTGTTTTCTTAAACTGTCTGTAACAAGTGATCAAGTGATGAAGGAAAGCCATATCATCTCTCCAAACAATTTCTTCTTCTTCCTTCAGAGCATCTTCAGAATTGTCAAAAGATGTTTTCAGTAGCTGGTACTCTTCTGTTATTTTGCTAATGAACCAATAATTGAGATTAGGCGAGGTTGTTGCTGCTTCAAAATAATCATTCATCACATGTTTTAGTAATGTATCAAGAACATGATACTGGCATCCAATATAAAGAGGTTTGTCTAATCCAAGCTTTACAAAATGCTTCTGTAGTAGTGTGACTGCCATAACAGATTTTCCTGTATTTGCAGAGGTTGAATCAGAAATTATTAACTTAATTGCAGGCCATAGTTTTTATTCATCAAGCACAGTTTATATTCCATTGAATATTGTTTCACCTTCTTTTCACCTTGTTTCAACTTCTCTATTTTCATTTTTTAGAACTACAACCTGGTACTCTGTATTCTTTATGTGCTTCCCATCAAAGTGCAAGCTCCAGTTTTCGTTTCTTAGAGTTTCAATAAAATGTTCTTTTAATTTTTCTCCTGCTTTCATTGTAGCTTTGTAAACACCACTTTGACTAGCCTTTCTTGAACTCAGTTTTGCTTTTGTCACCAAATTTATTGCATAATCAGTTTTTTGTCTTTTACATGCTGTTGGAGCCTCTGAATCTTGAGAACCACTGTCAGAATCTTGTTTTTCTTCTTCAGACCTAAAATGTTCTTCATCTTCACTGCTGAAATCATCCTTAATATCTTGACTGACTTTTTGCTTAATCAACTTTAGTTTTCTAGGATGAACTCCTTGTGTATCTTCAATTGTGGTGCAGTAGCCAGCTCTACCATTTGTTGACATCTGAAAATTATAGAAGGCTTTATCTTCCTGGCACAACCATTCTCCATTTTCATCAGTTACGTTGAACAAGTTGGTAAAGTCTTGCGTTCCTGGTTTTCTGCTATCTTTTTCATACCTGTTTAGTACATTCTCAATTTTTCTTTCCACTGTAGATTTGCCTTTTTGAATCGGAAGATTCAGTTTTTTCCATAAGATTTTTACTTCTTTGACCACTATCACAACTCTCTCCTGTCTACTTTTCACATTTGCACCCAAACACTTAAATCTGTCCAGGATATGCTGTTCTGAACTTATTGCGATAACTTTGTTCATTGTGAACCGATTTTAAAAATGGTGTCTTCTTCAAGTAGAGAACAAGAACAATACTTGACTAATATAAAATATTACTTTTTAAATTCTTTTTTATTGTCTCAACCTAGAATCTTTAAACTAATTTTAACTTCTATATAAGAAATCAGACAATTTTTCTGTTGTTGAGGTTTGGAGTGTTCGTGTACAGTCAGTTTTTAGAATTGGGTCGCCATCAGACGAATGTTTTTCTGCAATTCAATTCTTAAAAAAACCTGAAATTTTGTTAGGCATCAGACCAAATTTGACAAAGTTATGGTAGAAAGTTCAGTGGCATGTTTTTTTATGACTCATAGTGTAGATGGGAGAAAACAGTTTTCAGCTTAGGGGGGTGAACTTTTTTAAGATTTAACACTTTCAAATGGTATTTCCAGTTTTAAAATGTAATTTCTCCACTCATAGTGGCATGGGAAACCAAAAATTGCCAAAAAATTTTTTTTTAGTCATACCTCTAATATGCATATTTGTTGAAGTAATCAATTTGAAACAAATAATTTAAATACAAATTCTCTAGCGCTAATAATAATTTTTTTAATATAAAAAAACAATTAGAAAGTTATTGCACTGAAAAACAAAATTCTTTTTCTTTAAAAAGGTTTTATCAACACTTATGTAGCAAATGTTTCTTATGGTATAAGTGGTTCAATGTGCGTACGCATATCAATAATTTTAAGTATGTTAAATATTATAGGAGACTTAAGGATGCCTTATAATTTAAAATTGACCGGGAAAAATGATTCTTAGGCATGGACACTGAGATTAAAACGGGTATATGTTCTCGACAGTGCCGGATCAAATAGGCGCGGGACACGACGCAAGTTTAGTTAGTAGGGCCCTTAAACGAAAACCTTAAAAAAAGAAGGAGATAAAGAATATTAGAGAGTAGTATCGTGTTTAACATTAAATGTAAATACTCAATAATGACTATATTCTATTAAATTAAAAAAAAATGTTTTCATCAAATAAGAAGTAGTAGGGGAGAGTGGGGTAATGGCGAACGCAGGGTAACTCCGAACATGGTCAAAACAGCATTGTAAAAAAATAAATTCGACAATTTCTTTTTACCTGCTGAGAAGGGATTCTATGCTCAGTTCCAGACGTGCAGTAGTGTAATGAAGCTGCGGATGTTGTTTACTATAATTTGACTTTAACTTTTTCTGATAATTTTATGCAATTTTTTTCTTGAGTAACACTCTGTTGTAGCTTCTATGGAAATAATACCACTCCTTTTTTTGTTGTTGTTACATAATATAATTTTTAGACTTAGTTATTACAATTAGCATTTTATTCGTTATTACACAACAGTGTTTTTGATTGCCCCCCGATGCCCACCAATCGTTTTATTTTTGCCATAAATTTTTATAATAAGATTTTTAAAAATTGCTTTTGAGGGTTTGTGACTGAATAGTTAAACTAATTGATAAGCAATAAATGTGATCAATTTTGTATAACTGGTGTCTTTAATTCGCATTCCTGCTTAGGTGTTCGCCATTATCCCACTCTCCCCTATAGTTAAGAAAAGACAACTAAAAAATCTCACAGATAGAATGCATTTTCTAGATTAAAATTTATAAAAATTTATCTAAAATCAACATAAAGTTAGGATAGATTTAACAGTTTAGAAGAGTCAAGAAGCAAGACAGTTAGATTTGCAATCTACTTTACAAAATTTTGCAGTACAGAAGAAACAATTCAACCCAAAACAACTGAGAGTAAAAAAAGTATCATAACGAAGAACAGAATATAACACATGATTCTGCTACTTGGTCTGTTTGTCAATTAGTGAACTCATTGTTAACAAATTATCTTGGGCCAAATAGCAGGATCATCTGTTATATTCGGTTCTTTAGTATAATATTTTTACTCTCAGTCAAACTGGGTGAAGTTGTTTTGAAGATTATGTTCATTTTAAGACTCTCGACTTGGGTATCTTGTTTATTATCTTTTGCAGTATTATCAAATTCAACTTTGTTATTAATTTTACTTCCATCTTTATTATAATTTTTTTTTTTCATCTTTATCATTTTTGTCGTTGCTTTTTGTTTTTATTATTTTCTTTTTCATCTTTTTATTACTTCTGGATTTTTATTATCATACTGCTGTTGAATTGCTGTAGTTATATATACGTTTTTTAGAAAACTTGTTTGTTTGTCAAACTCAAACTTTGCGTAGAAAATATTATATTATGTCTACAAAAATTCTAAAACCTTGCGTAAAGTCGACTAATGGATTTAGAATTCGTAAAAAATAGTTTCAAATAATTTAATGTTAAAGTGTTCTAAACTAAATAGGCTCTAAAATTGAATTAAAGACAAGTAATTTATGTTTCTTATTCTTTTAATAGCATTCTAAAGGTCTCCGCAGGTTCTTTTTTAGTCCGACGTAACAACGTCTCTTGAGTTACCACTTATCCGGCCCTGGTCCTAGTGTACCGGAACGCATGGTAATCTTATGCTAAACATAATTTAAAACATATTGAAAGTAAGGAAATTAGCACTAAAAAACTTGACACGGTATTATATCTTAGATCTTAGATAAAGTAAATTTTTTAGAAAAAAGTGTTTACGATTATTTTATAATTAATGAATGTTTTGTAGACACCATGTTCTCCTTTATACGAATAGCTTATAAATATAGCTTGTAATATTTATAAATACTTAAGGTGATCGTCTAGTAAAAAATATGTAAAAAATCAAATTTTGTTATTGATGTAGTTTAAAAAAAGAAACTTTTGCTCATTCAGAAAGTATTTTACACATGTTTTTTAATTAGATTTTTCCAATATTTACTTCCTATAATGACATGTATTTTTTTTTTTTTTTTGCCGTTTAGTAATATATACAGTTTCGAAGCACATAAATGAAAATAAATATTGGCGGGGCAAGAAGAAGACTTATTTAGCCTTTTTGTTAGCTCCCCTCAAAATATTTTAATAAAATCCCCGAGCGTATTTCAAAATCATCGAGCAAAATCACCGAAACAAAATCACCGAGCATTCTCACGTATTTACAAAAACCGTAATATTTAAATAACTATAGCGAACAAACTATTTATTAAAAAAAATATAAAAGTAAAATAGATAACAATTCATTGTCTTATAAAGAAAAATTTAAAGAATCAAAATTTAAGGAAAGAGTAAGATCAAGTGAATAAGAAAAAATAAATAAGATATTATCATTTGCTTTAAACTTGAAAATTTAAACTAAGATTTAAAAATAAAAAGTGAATAAATTAATATACAACATAGAGGTAATACCATAATTAAGGTAATAAAAAAAAATGTTGATACACTCAGTGACATTTTTGTATTAATTGTTTTTTGTATTTGAGTTTTAATTAAAAAAAACATTTAAAATCGGATATATTAAAATCTATAAGTAAGAATGCCTGTTTTGATTCATTTTTAAACTTCTCTATACTAGTTTTATGTGTATTTACAATTTTGGGAAATATTTTCCACAAGTAAGGTCCATTATAAAGAACTGAATATAAAGTTAGCTTTGATTTATATTTTGGGACAACAAAGTTGTTATTTGAAAATTTTGTTGGATATTTATGAACTATTTTGTCAAAATAGGATTGAAATATTTTAGGAGATAATCCTATATTTGTTTTAGACATGAACATTAAAACTTGGTGTAAGTTGATTTTATATATATTTAATGCTTTAAGTATACGAAGAAGAGGCTCACAAGGTAGAGTTCTATCAGCTCCAAAAATTATTCTACCGCGTGTTTTTGTTTACAGTACAATTTTTTTACATAACAATGAATAAAAGAGAAATGTAAACTTTTTAAAGAACTACTGTTAAAAAATGGTTTAGTCCTATATATCATTGCTAAATTTTCAATACTTTTTATATGTAAACTCCAACGTAAATGTTCATCTAAGATTACGCCAAGAAAGTTTTCTCTTTTAATGTTAGTGTTATTGATGATTAGATTAGGCAATTTGATGGGAATATTTTTTGATTTATTCACTTTGTGGAACAAAATAAATTTGGTTTTATCCACATTTAGAGAAAGTTTATTACTTTTAAACCACGCATTAACTTTCAATAATTGTTCGTTTGTTGTTTCAAATAGTGTATTAATATCTCTGTGGGAATAAAAAAGATTGGAGTCATCTGCAAAAAGAATACAATTTAATGGGTCTGTTGCTTAATTTAAATCATTAATGTACACTTGGAACAACAGTTCAACAAGGAACAATGTATTAGTTTGTTCCCTTAGCAACGTCCTTAGCAACAATGTCTTTTGGTTGTTTTGGACCAAAACTATTAACCAAACTTGATATTATAACCTTTTTTAAGAATGAAGAAACTTAAAGCCTAAAAGAATTTATTGATAAAGAAAAACACCAGGAAGGAGAAGATAATTATTCTAAATGAGCATTTTAATTATTTTTTTTTTTTTTGATAGTTTTCTCTGTTTGTGATATTTCAGACTTAAAACAAGCATATCTCAGCATATCTTCTTTAAGTATTTTAGGAGTGACAGAATGGTTTTTGTTGGATTTTACCCCTTCTTTAATTTCCCCAAATACGTAGAGCTACCATAATGGATCTAAACATAAATATAAGTTTTTACTGGTTCACATACTAATTTTATGTGCATGCAAACCAAACATCATGCAAAACGAAGGTACAGATAACTAGAACTCTTTATTTTAAGAAAGTGATGTTTTGAGCGTTTTTTTGCTAATTCAGCATTAAAGAACGTAAAAAAAAAATTTTTTTTTAATATAATATAAATATAACTTCTTTATGCTGAAAAACAAAATAAACTTTCCAACAAATTATATTTTTATTTTTTTACTAGACGACCACCTTTAAAGGTTCAAAATTTGCCGGTAGTAACAAGTAAAAAGAAAACTTATAGGTTTATATTTAATTAGGTAATTTTTAGTAAAAACTTATGGAAAACTCAATTATTAGGGCTATTAACGTTTGCAATTAAGTCTAAGGTTAGATATTTAATAAGCGGAACCATGATATTTATTAGAAACCAATAAAATAAACCAACTGTTTTATCATTCTGTTTTTTAAAAGAAGCCTTTGAATTTAGTGAGAAAAAAGTAATGATTAAACATTAATTAAATTTGAGATGATTTCAAAATTACTGACAGTACATGAAAGTACACAATAATTTTCGTGATAGCACAATAATTTTCGTAAAATAATTGAATTTAGCGGTACTATATATGAAATTAAGTTACTATTTAAGCCAGAACATCCCTTAATAGCAACAACTTATGTAAATCGAGGTTTTTTGTTTTTGTAAAAACAATTGCAAACAATATTATATTATTTTCACCTTACAATAGTATAATTTATAATCAGTCATAAGGGTATAAGTATATGTAAGAGTATGTTCAAGAAAATTTCTAATTCTGAAATAAATATTGCAAACGATCATTATTTACTTCAGTGTCCAGTTGTTCAAGAAAAAACTTAACTTCAAAAATACACATCTTTTTTGAAGCAAGCTCCAACGCATTTATTCCTTCAATAAATGAATCCATATCTTCTGGACCTTCTTTTACAACTTTATTATTTAGTGTACTTCTACTATTTTGTGCATAGCGAATTAGATTTGTTTCAGATATTAAAGAATCATTTTTGAACATTGCATAAGCTGAAAAGCATCGTAAGTTTATAAGATTATATAAAGACTTATTTGATCTAAATGTTATTAAATCTAAAAATGCTGAACTTTGCGTTTATTGATTGTGCAGAATTGTCTGCATATTAATTAACCACGCTGAAAGTTTAGCTTCCAATAATTTTAACTTTAGAAAGAAATTGCTTCAATGACTCTATGCAGATAAATTAAATATAAGTTTTTACTCCGTGTCAAGAGGATTTTTTTTATTTATAATAGAGCAAAACCATGTCTAATTTGCAACATTAACTACGTTGAACGTTACGCTTCAAATCATTTTAGTTTTTGGATAACACTTCAATCACTCCAAGAAGATGATTTAAATGTTAGTTTTGACTTTTGATTTTGTAATAGAACAAAATTATGTTTAAAGAGCCCAATTCCAAAGTAATGTGCAATTTTATTAAAGAAAGCAATATATTAAAAAGCAATACAAACAAAGTAAATAAAGTTCTTGGTATCAAGTGAAAGCACTTCAATCTTATCTTTAGGAATATTTGAGAAAAACAGACAATTAAAAAAGTCATCAATTATACTTGAATTTATTACTAGCTTTTAAATTCCCCTATGATTATTGAGTCCTGTTATTGTGAGGTGTAACAGTCTAATCCAATCAGTTTGTAAATTAAAATTAGGATGGTATACCATCCTAATTTTAAAACTAGTTAACTCTAACAAATACGATTAATAGTCGTGTTTACATATGCATATATATATATATATATATATATATATATATATATATATATATATATATATATATATATATATATATATATATATATATATATATATATATATATATATATATATATATATATATACATATGTAAACACGACAAAATAACCTCCTTTAACATATATATATATATATATATATATATATATATATATATATATATATATATATATATATATATATATATATATATATATATATATATATATATATATATACATACACCCTCTTATTTGGTGAGGTTCAATAAAAAAAGTTCACAAATAATTTTTTTTGCAAACTGATGATGGGAAGTGGTTCCCCACACCTGCTTTGTAACTCCTTCAGAACCCCGTTTTTGTCTAAAATGATAGGTCTCGCACCTGTTTTTTAAGCCCTTTTGAGGCCCGTTTTTGTTTAAAATAATATATTTCAGAAATCTATTAAAATCAGCTTGTGCCACTGTTACATGCATCAGTTTTACTTAAAAAGGGTGATAAAAATAAAACAAGTGTATAAAGCAGTGACCTATTTCTACACTGCACCCTCCGAGCACCAGGACCCGGACCTGTTTCTTAAGCCCTATTAAGACCCGTTTTTCTCAAAAATGATAAATTTATGAAATGTATTAAAACAAACTATTGCCAGTGTTACGTGCACCAGTTTTACTTTTAGGGTGACGACAAGTGTATGAATGTATATAGTGGGACTAACTTGGGGCAAGGGGAAGGGATTAAAGATACAAAATGCTGTTATAAGTACTTAAAAAAGGTCCTTTTTTTAACATTTCCTCAGTTTTTTTAATTTGTGAGTACCCGTGGCACATATGCCCCAAATGGTGTCCCTCTACCAGCCATTTCTACCTCAGCCATAATTGAAATTTAAAAATTTAAAAATAATAAAACATGTTGTGAATGAAACTTTTAAAAGAATTACATCTTTTCTTATGCGCTAAAGAAAACATATTACAAATAACAAATTTTAAAATTATTTCGATGAAATAACATACATAATTTAATCAAACCTTGGCATATAACTAAATTAAAAGAGAAAAACAATAGCCATATCTTAATATTATTATAATAGTGTATTTAACTATATATTTAGTTCATATTATATATATATATATATATATATATATATATATATATATATATATATATATATATATATATATATATAAAATATATATATATATATATATATATATATATATATATATATATATATATATATTTATATTTATATATATATATATATATGCATATTTGAATATATTAAATTGTTGTTATTTGGAATGATTATGGCTTAACTGTTTCTTTGTAGCTTCAATTGAAAAATGTTTTCTATGATACTCAACTACTTGGTAGAGAAGTTGACGTTGATTGTTATTTTTTGTCAAATCTTCATTAATGTCAGTGGCTAATTTAACTGCCCGTTCTGCACAGTCATTAACCACTTTCATGGCACAAACTATCTTACAAGCTGACTTGTAGTGATCACGATTAGCCCAAGTTTTAGGAGACGATGTCAAGAATTCTTTTGGTAGATTGAGAGAGTCAAACAAGTTCATTGAGTGTCGTGTAACAAAGTTAGCTATAGAAAGTTTAGAGAATGTATAAATCTTGTTTGGAGCAAGTCTTCTATTGTCACCTGGTAATGGTTATTTTTGTAAGGCATTTACAATATCCATTTTCTCTTCAACAGAAATTTTATCACTGAATAATGGGAGAGCAGCTAGATCTTCACTTAAATGCCATAACTGAAGTTTAATTTTATTTTTTGCAACATTTGTAACTTTGCTGTCAACTTGACAATAGCTCTCAATTACTTTTAAAAGAAGGAGATTATTTATTGGTGCTTCTGTTGTGAGAGGTGCTGAAAACTAGAAACATGCATATATTGTGGTTATGAAGAGACATATTCTTCTTAAAATCCCAATTTCTTTCTCTGTGATATTTAACTGATGACGAAAAACAAAAACTTTTAAACAGTATAAACCTTTAACCATCCATCTTGCACGATAGTAAGCCCCAGGAATGCAATTAGTTGTTGTATCCTTATTTTCTCCCAAAAGGAGAGAAGCTAGTCTTCCGAATTCTTTATAATCATCACGTGGTTTCCTTTAAGTATTTTTTCAAATTTTCTACCACATTGGATTTTCGAAATGCAAGCCACTCATTTTCAAACTTTGTAAAGCATTCAGCTCCACTTTTATCACTTTCAAGTGGTTCAAACTTTGATTTTTCTATTAGCTCCCACTGGGACTTCACTCTACCAAAAAATTCAATGTTTGGTCTTTTTGAAACAAAAAACGCATCAAACACTGCATTTGCACAGATTGCAAGAATATGATGTTGACAGGCTGAAAACAAAACTCTTTGGTTCATTGACTTTTGTATGACAGTTATTGCCCCATTATGACTTTCTGAATTACTTGCAGTTGTGTCAACGCAATGACCTGCAAGGTGCTCCTCGACGCCAGGCCATTCATGAGTGAACTCAACTACATTTTGTCCCATTAGAGCGCCAGTACCAGCAGGTATCTCAGGGATCCCTAATAATTTCTCAATATCCAAGCCAGATACAACTATTAGCAGACATTCACGTCTCGTTCTACAACATTGGACAACATTTTTCCATCAAAATGAGTAACTAGTGGAACCAAGGGTTAAAAATTTTTTCTTACTGCTATTGCAAGAAATTCACGGGATGTAGTTCGAGCTTTCATTAGAGTGGAACGTGAAAATGTTAGTTTATTTACATCCGTACCGATTGCAGCTAGGGCTGGTGTGACAACCATCATTGCTTGTCGTGGTGTTATTTTTGTTCGGTCTAATGCTGCATGAAAGAGTTGATTGTCAAGAATAAAACGTTTGGATATTGTAATCGAGAGATCTATAGTGCCCATAGTAGAATGTTTTGAATTATTTGGACGATTAAAAGCTTTTTGTGTTTGAATTGACATATCGCAGTCAGAATTTTCATTCAAAAAGTAATCTGAATTGCAATCCATTAATGCATCTGTAGATATAATCTTACTTTCTTTATGTTGTTCAAAGCGCCTTTTTTCTTCAAGCTTGCGTTTTCTGTATTTTACAACTACTTTCTTATACATTAAGTCTTCTGATGTCATTAACACCTTTCGGGGACCTCTCTGGTCGATCAGAAATTGTTTATCTTCATTTATCTTGATGAGACAATCCCATTCACCATGGGCAATATCAAAAAGTGCATTCATCTTGGCAGTGAATTTTTCTTGATAGCTATGTTGAGTAGCTGATTTTCTACTTTTGTCCTTAGACACTTGGACATGTTGCTTGTGAATACTCTTTAGTTTAGCAACTACATAAGGCTTTGCTATAATTGGAATATTAGCTTTAAACCAGAAAATCATAAATTCATCAGCAACTGTGTTGCAGGATATTGAAAGAGTTGACTTTTTTTTAATTTGATTATCATTTCATAAAAAACTCTACATAGGGCAACGTCACAAATTATATTATTACACAGCATTTGATAATTGGATTCATCTTAGACTTCCACTAACTTATTGTTATTTAGCTTCAGCTAAAAAAACAAAGTCATGTGAACAGGGGTAACAGGACAGTGGGAGCTTTGGTTTAACCCTCTCACTAAAAAGTGTGGGGTTCTTTTTATATTAAAGCCAAAACCACACACAACACTACTTAATGGTTTGTAAAATTGTTATTATAAAATGTTCTACCTTGTTTTAAATCATGCCTTCAAGTCGCTAGATGGCAATTGACGTATTTTATTTGAAATAATAACTTAACGCGTTTACTTTGAATCACGATTTACAAGCTTTTAGGGAGCAATTTGTGTTTAGTATTTAAAATAATGACTTTATATATATACATAAACCCATTTTCACATAATTTACTAAACTTACGACTTATAATTCCTTACAATTGCAAACAGTCTTGACGGAACCGTATTATGCCGTTACATCCCTTACATTAAGCCAACATGTAATTACATCCTGAACGTCGACTGTTTTTTCTAATGCAAATACAACGTTAATCCAATGTTAGTTTTATTATATTTATATTAACGAAAACTTTGATAACGACGTGATTAAAAATGGTTGGAAAAATTATATTGGTCCAACGAATGTAAAAACATCGCAAAAGTTTGTTGTTTCTCCAATCTAAATCTAACGTTGATCCAATGTAAAGCAATCAACGTTGATCCAATGTAAAGCAATCAACGTTGATCCAATGTAGAGCAATCAACGTTGACCGAATGTTTAAAACTCTACATTGTTCCAATGTATATGGCTTAACGTTGATCCAATGTTTATAACCCAACGTTAGTCCAATGTATATTGATTAACATTGGATCAGCGTTGATTGCTTTACATTGGATCAACGTTGGATTTAGATTTAGATCAACGTTGTGTTGAGATAGAGAAGATATAGAAATATATTTGTATAATTTATAGGAATTAGTTTTCATCCGAGTATTTCAGTTGATTATAGAAATATATTTTGCTAATTTATTTTTCTCTATCTTACAACACAAAATATCAAGCCACAAGAAAAACAAACACGAATAATTCGTCTCTAATTAGATGATTTTAAAGCATAATAGTTATAATTAATATATTCAAATGTTAAATAAGTATAAAAAAACGTCATCAACAAAAATGATTTATGCTCATACATTAAATGATTGACCTAATTGACAATATTTATTACAACTTCTAGCATCATGTACAATTTCTGTCCACTTTCTTTATGCTATCTTTTTAACTCGAATTTTTCTGTCTTCCACTCTATTATATCTTCGTATTTTAAAAAATCACTTTACCCTTGGTTCGTAAAGATGGTAGAACTTGTCTTTGCTGGCCTTAGTAATGTGACCTCTATATGGTAATTAGCCGGAGAAGGATAAACCACAATACCATTAAATGTTGATTCATCAAAATGCATGAAATAATGGATATATAAATACTTATAAACAAATATATATATGGGCATAAAAATTTTATATGGAATGTGTATACATTTATATACTAAAATATAAAACAAATAAATTCAATTTCAATAAAAGTTAAATCTAACGTTTTGCAAACGTAAAATACAACGTTGTGCCAACTTAAAGTACAACGTTGAATCAACGTAAAATAATACGCAATGCCGACTTAAATTACCAACGTTGTTTTTTGGTTGTTGGCGATGCCGGATTTTAACAAAAATGATATAAAAACAACATTGGCCTTCGATGTTGGGCTGATGCAATGCGCAACATTGTTTAAATGTTTTATGAACGTATGTGAGCTTGCTGGGATGACAAGCCTTCTTTAAATACGACTTTATAAATAGAAGCAAGCATTCAAGAAAGAAATAATAGTGAAAAATGTATTAAAGATTTTTCTTGGAATCGTTTATCACCAACAACAATATACCAAAAAAGAACTTTTTTGCCCTATTTTTATTAATGCTGTCAGGAAAAGTTTGGGATCCTTTTCAAGATGTAGAAAGATTGAAAAAACACGACCTATCATCAATTTGTAAGAAGGTAAAACAAAAACTATTCACACTACGTGCAGCAGATTTAGAAATTGTACATCAGATGTTATTAAAATGCATGATAAGCAAATGTATGAGCATTACGAGTGCCTAATTTGTAAAATCTCTACATTAAAATGGGTTACTCGACAAGGCTTAGCTTATCGTCAAAAAATGAAATTGAATTCTATCTTAATCAGTTGCTTTTAATGAAATGTGAAGATTATGCACCTCTATCTAGATGGCTGTCAAACAGTAATTACATGTCTCATGATATTGTTAACGAGATAATACAATAAATGACACATTACATGCCAAGAAATTTACTTAGTGCTAATAAATCAAGAAATATTTTTTCTTTAATATCCAAAGAAGTTCAAAACATGTCCGGTATTTAGCGAATGTCAATTTATATTTGCTAAGTTTCTTAAAATTTAAAAATATACTAAGATTTGCTTGGTGTTAGCAGTTGATGGTTTTCTTGGTCTTAGCAGTTGATGCTGCCAACACTAAGACGCTTTTTTATGCCTACTTTTCTAGACAAGAAACTGGTGCGTGGGCAAAGTTAAAATGTTGCATATCAATCTCAGGGCACCTAAGTAGTGCTGCTAAAAAATTTGAAGAAAGATGATGTTAATGAAACAACACCATCTATTATCTCCAAAAAAAATGTGCAGATGTTATGCCAGCTTTTGTGTTATTTCATTTATTTCTCTCCAAAGAGATTCGTAAGATTTAAAAAGTTACATTATGATATATTTGATGCTGATGATGACATCTAAATTAATTTAAGTGCTTCTTGTCCAACTCGTTTTACAGCAAGTACCAAATCATATGGCTCAATTTCGACAATTTATAAAGTACATTCGAGTCCTTAATATAAAGGTGGGTGTGAATAAACGGGTGGTGGTGGTCATTTTAGTCAATATCTTATAATAATAATATTTTTTCTTTTTAGTTTTGAGATAATAATTTTTTGTTGTTAACAAGTAAAAATTAATAAACGAGGCCGGGGTCTTAATAAACTTAGGATGAATAGGAATGTTTTCAACAATTATTAGGCGTCAACCCCCCCCCCACCCCCTCCTTTGTATGAAGGACTCGAGAGTAGTTGTTTAAGACCTTTAAGAAATTTTCAAATTAAATGATCATAATAGAGCTAAAGCAAAAGGTTTACTAAACAAGTTATGGTCATTTTAATTATATTTCGGGTTTCACCTTGCTTATGATGTGTTTGTAACTGTAGAGTAAGTCTCTAAAAATATGCAATCTACTGTAGTAGATGATCAACTAATTGCTTCATCAATAATGTTAGTAAAAGTACATATCTTATCTATGCATTCAGAGTCACACTTTAAATCTTTTTTTAAATAATTTTGTTAATAAAGAAGTTGATACAGACATAAAAACTTCATACATTATTAAATTTTTTTTATAAAAATGACATTTATTATGGTAAATTAAAAATAGAACTCTTTCAGTTTAAATCTATTATGAATACTTAAAACACTGCTTGTAAAATCAGCAACAAACACTTAACATCAATCACAACTATAATTGATATGTTGAAAAACATTAAAAGAGTCTCAATGTTGTTTTCTAAAATATAAAAACTTCTTAAAATTTATTTCACAATAACACTGACAACCTGCACAGACGAGCGATATTACTCTCATCTAAGGTTGTTGATGTCAGATAGTCGAGCCATCTCGACTCAAAAGCGATTTAATCATCCTTCATTTTTTCAACTTTTTAAATTGATAATTTTTCGCGGAAATAGATGAAAAAGCTATAGCAAAAGACATTTTAAAATGGAAAAAGTAAAGACACCAGAATATTTTACGTTAGATAACGGTAAATTCATATTAGATTGAAATATATTCTTTTATTTTTAGTATGTGTGAATTTAAAATATGATTAATTTTAATATGACGTTAAAATTTAAATATGTTTATAGTTGATATAATGTTTTATTAAAAATGGATACACGTGGTTTACTTTTAAGTTTAACTGAAAATTAAAATCAGTTATATAAAACTTGCAAAATATTTTCAGCCCCCTCTCCTTCCACTTATTGTTTCTTTACGCATCGTCTGATTGTGAATATAGTAAGTGTTATAGTACAATGGCATTTTAAACCTGTTAAACTCGTGCTGTAGACTAATAAAACCAAATCAATTCAAAGTTTATTAACTATATTTGATGATGATTTTACTTTAAACTAATACAATATGATTTTTTTTAGTCATTTTACTTAATTATGGTTCAACATTTAAACATTTTACTTGTCATGGGACACTTTATACACTATTAGGTTGCATGTCCCAAAGCTTAATTTAGAACGCCAAATATAACTTATTTAAATATGGCTTGACCAACCAAACATTTTAATATAGGTTTGATTTATTCGTTATTATTTTTATTTACACGGTTTTATTTAAAAAAAAAGGGGGGATTGTCTTTGATTGGATAAAAGAAATAGCATGATTTATTTTATCAAATTAGCTAGATCTTAGTTGTTTGGGCCAGTGTTGTTTCCGTTAATAGATATATTTCCGTTTCAATTTCAATTCCGTTATTGGTGATGTATTTCAATTCTGTTTCTATTATCGTTTTGCAATGTATTTCCGTTTCAATTTCAATTTCAATTAAGCAAGTATTTCAGTTTCATTTTTGTTTTACATGTACTTCCTTTTTATATCAGTTATTGAATTTTTTGTATTTATTTTATGTGGAATAATGAAACAAATCTCAAAGTTAATGCAACAGGTTGAAAACTGAAAAGTTTCTAAAATTGTAAATGTGTTTCTCAAATCCACATTGGTTATCTAAATATCAATCAAGAGAAAAACATCTAAGACTAAAACGACTGAAACGACATGCATCAAACAAAAAATACTATATAATATAGTACTATGGTACATGTAATGTCACTATTGCGCTACGAGAAGAGTATAATAGGCAATTGTTGACAACGATAACAATTCCTTATGACACCAAACAAAATTTAAGTATTACAGTAAGATTTCAAATGAACTTTCGCATTCGTTGAATTTCTACCGGAAAAAATACGACCGCATACAGTTTCACCTTCTGTAACAACTTTGCATTCGGAAGTGTTAGAAACAATATCTTGCTTAAAATAATCCCATACAGCAGATTCCTGCTTTCGACCAGCATATATTCTCTGACTTGATGTCATATTGTAATTTATTAATTATAATGTTATTAATAATTATTGTTATTAATTGGTTTTCTGCTCAAAATTTGGAAACCATCTAATTTTTGTTTGTAGAATATGTTTACTTCTGATCGAAGTCAAACCAATATAAATCATTTGTGGTTATTATGGAATTAAACGTTTACTTGAGGTACGAATAAAAACTTAAAAATTACACTTGTGTAATTCCGCATCAAATCACCCAAAATTTAGAAAACATTGAACCATGGGTCTTCAAATTTTTTAAAAACCTCTTTGGCTGTTACATCTTAAAAAGAAAAGTTAACATATAAAATTTTAGCTAAAAATGTTGAGAGGTTGACAAGATACTGCATTTTAATACTGACCTGGTTTCCTAAAATGACCCGGTTTTCATAACACTCTGAAAAAACATTTTTCTTAAAATAATAAGAAATAAAAATGGCAAAAACATGAAAATAAACATATATAATGTTTTTTTGATGCTGAATTCAATAAATGTACTTAAAATGCTAAAATATAAAAGGAACATGCATAAAAATTAATAAAACAACTAGTTTCTATAAAACAACTTTGGGGCCCAATATCTCAAAACATCCCGATAAAAAAAATTTTTTTTTGCTGTTAATATTTTCAGCTGTTTATAATCTTACTAGGAACAAAAAATCTAACTGGAAAAACGACTGAAACATACGGAACTTTAATTTCAAAGATGTATCAAATTTTCAAAAAGCTATTTTAAAAAACTTTCAAATAGAATTCTGTAAAATATTATATTTAGTTAAAAGACTCCTTAAAAAAAAACAATTTTGTTATATTTAAGGAAGTCTTAAATATATGATAACTTAGTTATTTGAACTTAATAACTGAAAAAAATATCCTGTTTTGTTTTACATAAAAACTGAATTAGTGTGATATGGATGTGCATTTGTTTTTAAAATTTTGACAACTTTTGTAAAAGTTTATAATAACTAGTTTATAAAAAGTTCAGTTAAAAAACAGCATTCGTAAATTTTATTTAAATTTTAACAAATTAACAATTTGATATATATATAAATTGTATATATATATAAATATATCTATAAAGAAAACTAACAATATCTGTCAGTGTAAAAAATTATACAACAGTGGGATTCTGAAGAGGTTTGAATTATTTCTATATTAAATTTTTTTTTTTACTAAAAATTAAGTAGGAAAATTTTTTTATTTAAGTAGGAGAATTCTTTTAATTAAGTAGGAGAATTCTCTTTTTTTTAGGAAATACATTTATACAAAGTAGTTTATTATAAAATGTGTTCTATTGGGTTAATGACATTAGATGCATGCAAAGGCCAACAAGATGTTATTGTAACTTTAAGCAACGAAAAAAAAATAGCTGTATCATTACGCTGTAACATTGAACTATCAAACTTAACAACATTATGTGAAAAACATGCTACAAATTATTTGAAATTATCATTCAAATCAAAAAGACAGGAGATCAATGAAGAACTTGATAATTTAAATATATCTCCTCTAAAATCTCATTCAAAGTCATCAAAACATATACTCTCAGAAGGAAAGCGAAAAGTTGCGCGCATCAACGAAATGGTAAGTAACTAGAAAAACTGAAAGTCAGTTCAATGTTCCCTCAAAACTGTGTTATGAACCAAATGACATTAAAAAGAAGGCTGAAAACTTTGATGAAACTATGAGCTTTATAAAAGAAAAAATTCTATGTTCTGACAAAAGAACTATTGTTCAACTTCTAACACTGGCACCCCCAAGTTGGTCAATATTAGAAGTACAAAATAACTTTGCAGTTACAGAATACCAAGCAAAAAAGGCTAGACAACTTTTTAATAAAAAAGGAGTGTTGGCTATCTCACCTTTGTATAAAGGGAAAGTCTTACAAAAAGAAATAAAAGATTCTGCTAAACTTTTTTATGACTCAAGTGATTTATGTAGAACTATGGCTGGAAAAAAAGATTATGTTAGCATTCAAAAGAACGTCCATAAACAAAAAAAACTGCTTTTGTGTAATTTAAAGGAACTATATTTATTATACAAAGAAAACAATCCAGAAATACAAATAAGTTACTCAAAATTTGCTTCACTTAGACCAAAGTGGTGTATTTTGCCAGGTGCAATTGGTACACATTCTGTTTGTGTTTGTTCTTATCACCAAAATGCCATATTGCTAGTAGATGCTTTAAATATTGGAATAAAGTATAAGGACTTACTTTCAAAAACCGTTTGCTCAGTAGAAAACAAAGAATGCATGCTTGCACAGTGTGATGATTGTCCTGGTAAAGAACCCATCACCAAATATTTGTATGAGATTTTTGGAGAATACGAAGATGATTTTGAGATACACTACAAGCAATGGCAAACTACTGACCGTGCAACACTATTAAGTTTAACAACTAATGTTCCAACGTTTGTTGAACTATTAGCATCTTGTTTTGAAAAGCTACAAGCTCATTCTTTTATTGCTCACTCTCAATCACAGTACCTTAACCAACTGAAACAATATATGGATCAATCAAACATTATCATTATTAGCGACTTTACTGAAAATTATGCTTTTGTTGTCCAAGATGAAATACAGAGCTATCATTGGAACACCCAACAATGTTCTTTACATCCATTAGTCATATACTATAAAGATGATAAAGGTGAACTGAAACATATTTCTTACTGTTTTATATCAGATGACATTATACTTGATGTAACTTATGTGTACAAAATATTCCAACTAATCATACCAATATTAAAAATAAAATTTTCCAATCTGTCCAAATTACATTTATTCACTGATGGTTGCGCAGGACAGCACAAAAATTGTAAAAGCTTTTACAATCTATGTCAACTAGAGAGCGAATTTTGCCTTGAAATTGAATGGAACTTTTTTGCCACGTCCCACGGAAAGTCACCATGCGATGGGATTGGTGGTACTGTAAAAAGATTAACAGCACAAGAAAGTTTAAAACGACCGTACAGAAACCAAATTCTCACATCAGAAGCTATGTATGAATTTTGTATTGATAAAATCAAAGTTGTTAACTTCATTTACATAAAGGGATTGGACTTACAATTGCAACGTGAAGAGCAAAAAGATCGGCATTGTAACTAAAACCAACTTAGAAGAAGTTGATGCTAACGGATTCGATCTATTTCAGTTAACATACATTTCCATTTCCGTTTCCGTTAACTAAAACAACATTGGTTTGGGCGAGACCGATTGTCTAGTTGACAAGTTTAATTTTTTATAAATAAAGGTAAAACATGGCAAGATCTCGTTTAAGTGAATATTAGGCTGTTTATATATTAAAGGTTAGCCCAACCGGTCTAACCTTTAATATATAAACAGCCTAATAATCTAATTATTTTGTTGATTTCAAAGTTTTGTGGTCAAAAACTTTAGATTCAACAAAATAATTAGACTTATATAGATAATGTTACTCGAATATGGTTCATTAAAGTTAGAAACTTGTTTTAAAGTTAAAAATACTTTAAAATATATATCCGCAGAGACTACCACAAAAAATGTTGACGTAAATAAAAGACTTATGTTTTACTTGATCTTAAAACAAAAAAAAATCTGTTAAACCAAATCTAGTATAAAAGATTATTAGATAACAACCCACTAATAAATAAAAAATCAGATTTAACCGCTATATGTATGCTTTTTCCAATATGTTTTTTTTTTCAGGCTTTGCTTGGAATTGGCGCTGTAGTTGGATTGATGTTTGCAGGCTTTTTCGTTGAACATTACGGAAGAAAAAAAGGGTTAGTTATAGCAGCTATATTTTACATTGCAGGGTGGACTTTAATATACTATTTACCCAATGAAATTAGAACTATCTTTTTTGGAAGAATTTTGACAGGAGTTGCCACCGGTTTCTGTTCATTAACTGTCTCCGTAAGTCAACTATATAAAAATTGCTTTAAAAATACAATGTACCCGAAATACTTTTATTTGTTTGTTTACTATATTCTTGCTTCTATATATTCTATATATTGCTTCTATATGTAACAACATAATTGTTTCTGAACCTTAATATTCATTTCTTTTTTAAAGTTTAATTTGTTTTTACAATTTAGATATATATTGCAGAGGTTTCACCATTCCAACTTCGTGGAAGATTAGGGGTTATAAACCAAATTGGTTTTACAATAGGGATATTTTATGCTTCTTTAGTAAATTTTTTAGATGACCAAATGATATCAGCCATTGCTGGATTAGTTATTTCTTTAATCATGGGTCTTTTAGTATTACTTATTCCAGAATCTCCTAGATGGTTGCTTACTAAAAAAAAGAGATCGGAAGCCATGAAATCATTACTATGGCTTCGTGGCACTTTATACAATGTAGAAGATGAATGTTCTGAAATTGAAAATAACTTGGGTACGTGAAGTTTTTTTTATTTAGAGAGTTATCAATAACTTAAATGCGATATGCTTTTTAATTATAAAATAGTGATTCAATTAGAACCGTTTTGAATGTTTCAAACTTTTTTTGCGTAAACCTAGAAAAAATTTTCCAGAAAAAAAAATCCCTTGCTGAAGAAATTCCTTTAAAGAAAAAACTTCTTTTTTTTTTAAAGTTTTTTTTTAATTGGAATTCGCCTTCCCGAACCAAAACGCTCAGTCAAACTAGGAGCACTTTTTTCATGTTCCACTTAATTGTCAGTCAATGTAGTAATACTCCTTGCATGTTCTACATATTTGTCAGTCAGATTTTGCACACTCCTTGTACGTTCTACCGATTTTTCAGTCAATATATGCAAATTCTTCACATGACCTATTTATCAATTGAAGTATAAAAAACGAAAGTTCTGATTGTAAATTAAAGTGTTGTAACATAATATGCTTCTAACAAAGTAGGGGAGATTATGCACCTATGATCCTAAAAATCTATCAGGCCAATTTACTGAATATATGTTTGCATATCGATACCTAAACTAGCAGCACATTATCAGATTGCAAATTTTATACCTTATTATATTTCAACATTCATTTTTTTACCAGAATAGTTTAAGTAGATTTAAACTTATAAAAACTAAAATCGCTCAATTGGGATCATGGGTGCATACCAGTATGCTCCTTTGAACCTACCTACATGCTCCAAATTTATCTTTCTTAAAAAAAGAAACAATCAATGAAAAAAATGTTTTTTTTACTGAGACTCAACGTTTTTTTTTTTCATTTCTTTCAAGGTCAAGTTTTATTTTCCTTGTTCGCACAATTGGAACATGGTTTTCATGGTTGTCAAGAAGTAAAAGCACTGAATTAGCTGGTAAACATTTCACATTTTGAATAAATGTTTCATCCACTCTAAAAACGTTGCAACATTCCTCTAACCAGATAACTTTGCAACCCCAATGCATCCAGGTGGACCACTATTTATCATACTTCCTTTAAAATGAACTCTTAGAAAAATAAAAAATGTATGGATTGAGTTTCCTATTGCATTAAATGCACAACAAACTGTTACCAATGTCCCTTTTTCTGCTGAAGTTATTCTTCCGAATTGTTTATCTCCTTTTCCAGCAATTACTTTAACTGGTTTTTTAACAGTTGTGAGGCCTGTCTCAATCAACGTTATATATGTTCTGTGACTAAAACTTGTGTCGCAGACGAACATCTTTTAGATTGGAAAGAATTTCTCCAAAATTTTCACGATTGTATAACGATTAAAAGCAGTTGCTCGTGTCATACTAATAGCTTCTGGATTTCGTAAAGATGACTCATTCCTTCGTAACATAAAACCACGAAGCCACTGTTTCCCAGCAATTTGTAAACTTTCCATGCTTTAGGAATGCGTTTAGAAAGACTGATAGCAAATTCATGGACAAGTTTTTGCATTTTTTTGGTTGACTATCCATAGTGAAGTTTTGAAGACTTAAATGATAGTCTGATGAGAATATTTTTTCTTCGTTGGTAAAGATTTGTATGGTAATGAATTATATTAGGAACATTGTTTTGCTATATTGCTAATTTTTGAATAAACACTTATATAGATTTTTACTTATAAGGATTTTCTCTATTAACAAACACACACAGATATATATATATATATATATATATATATATATATATATATATATATATATATATATATATATATATATATATATATATATATATATATATATATATATATATGTATATATATATATATATATATATATATATATATATATATATATATACATATATATATATAAATATATGTATATGTATAATTAAAAACGAAAAAGAAAAAACTTTTATTATGGAACTTTAAGTTTCATGCCTAACATCAATCTTCAGCCATTTATTACACAATCAAAAATTAAACATTAAAATTACAATTAGAATTACTGTGGCGTGAGTTTTTATGACTCCATGGAAAAAAATTTTAAAAGTTTTAAAAATATAACGTGGCGCAAACGTGACGTAAACCAACTAGGATTATTACTTTTAATCTCTATTAAATGAAATTTGAAAATAGTTAACTATCTCGATTTAACGCTAAACCTTAACGATGGTTCTTTTCGGCAATACCGCAAACCAGATAATTTACTGAATTAAATACACATTAGTTCTAAACATCTACCGAGTGTAATAAAAAATATTCTTGAGACTATTGAATTAAGATTATCAGCAGCATCGTCATGTGAATTGATTTTTTAAAAAAGCATTCCTCCTCTTCAAGAAGCTTTAAAAAAATCAGGGTACAATTGCGAACTTGCATATCATCCAAGTATAAAATTAACAAACGGCAATCATAAACGCAAGATAATTTGGTATAATCCTTCTTTCAGTACAAATATTGTAACAAAAATAGGTAAATATTTTTTGATTCTCATCGACCTCCACTTTCCAGTTACCCACAGACTTCGTAAAATGTTTAATAGAAACACAATCAAAATAAGTTATTACTGCATGCCAAACATAAAATCCATTATCAACTCTCACAATAAAAGCATTTTACATAAGGAAACAAAAATTAATGAGATGAATGCAACTGCATTGACAAATCCAAATGTCCAATGAACAACCATTATCTTTCTAACCACATTGTTTGTCAGGCCACCATTTGTTCAAACAATCCGGAATAAAAACCAAAAATGTAATATGTACTCAGCAAAACATCTTTTAAAGTTCTGTATGCAAACCTTCTAAAATCCTTAAAATGCAATTAGATATAAGAATGATACGGAGTTATCTAAAAAAGTAAGGAGATTAAAAGAAAAAAACTTATCACTTTTTGTCAGATAGAAGATTGTTAAACAATGCAAACCATACAACCCAGCTTCAATAGTTTACAACCTCTGTTCGAACAAGAAGTTTCAAATTTTGATGTATAAAGGAGATAATCTACTTAATACAAGGAGTCTCAAAGTGTAGGCGCAATAATATTTCTTATTACTTCATTTAATACTGAAGATTGATTCTGGTTGGTTTACGTCATGCACCATGTTATACTTTTGTCTGCACCATGTTATACTTTTAGAACTTTTAAAATTTTGTTTCAATGGAGTCATTAGAACTGAAGTCACCGTAATTCTAATTGTAATTCTAACGTTTATTTTTTAATTGTGTAATAAATGACTGATAATTGTCGTTAGGCATGAAACTTAAAGTTCCATTATAAAAGTGTTTTCTTTTTCGTTTCTAATTATAAATTGGCTCTGTTTTGAAATTTATAAATAATCAAAACAAATATATATATATATATATATATATATATATATATATATATATATATATATATATATATATATATATATATATATATATATATATATATATATATATATATATATATATATATAAGGTAAGTGTGGGTATTAAGGCCCGGCGGGTAATAAGGCCCACTAATCCAAACTTAGGGAAAAAATAAATTGTGAAACTTTTTTCGACATTAAAATATTAGAGTTATCTGGTTTTATCACTGGCAGCAAAAAAAAATCAGCATTTCTTTACATTTTCATTTTTTTAGGTGGGCCTTAATACCCACACTTACCTTATATATATATATATATATATATATATATATATATATATATATATATATATATATATATATATATATATATATATCAATACAGTACATATTATATAAAATTATTAAGAGGACAAAAAAACACAAAATAGTATAAAATTTTTATTTTAAGATTATATGGTGGAAGAAAAAACATTTAAAAACGATATGACCTATTGTACATGCTACTCTTTTGGTTTTACATTGTGTGTGTATGCACCTTTGATCATAGAATCAACAGTGCATAAACACATTAGGATCAAGGGTGCTAACCCGCTCCATTTTTACAAAAATTCTTTTTTGGTCAATTTAGATGCTTCAATAGCTTACCAAAAGCAACCATACAAAAGGTGAATAGTTTAGTTACAAAATGGCATAAGCAAAATTACTCAACTCAAAGAAATATTAAAGATGTGAGGTTTCTCTAAAAGTAAAAAACTTTTTAGAAATAAATTTAATAGTGATCTATTCTCTAACCAAAACACAATTAATTTTGAAAAAACAATATTTATAATACGCTGGTTATAGCGACCCGAGACCCGAACTCGGATCCGGGTAGTTGTTTCGGGTATTACCCGAATTTAAATATTCGGGTAATTACCTGAAAGTTATGAAATACCCGTTTTTTTTTATATTGGATAATACCCGATTGTTTTTAATACCCGATACTTGTTTCCCGTAGAATACCCGTAGAAAATACACGTAGAATACCCGATACTTGATACTGTAAAAAAAGTTGTAAAAGAATACAAAAACAAACGTACACTGGAAAAGGCATCTAATAACTCTATGTCCGACCATGTAGTCAAGGTAAAGGTAAACAGATTTATTTTTTTATTCACAATCTTATAAGGTAAGTGTGGGTAATAAGGCCCGGCGGGTAATAGGCCCACTAATCCAAACTTAGAGAAAAAATAAATTGTGAAACTTTTTTTCGACATTAAAATATTAGAGTTATCTGGTTTTATCACTGGCAGCAAAAAAAAATCAGCATTTCTTTACATTTTCATTTTTTTAGGTGGGCCTTAATACCCATACTTACCTTATTCATTATTTCATTCCAAAACTGTAAAAGCAATTCTTTTTTAGACGGACCACACTACCAACAGTATTGATGAATCCTTAAGTTCAAGAATGCCTTCTTCCCCTTCAAATTTTTCAACGGTCTCTGAAGAAGATGATAATTGCGTAAGTTTGGTACACATGCTTATTTTATGAAAAACCAGGTGATATTAAAAATATTTAACGTCTTTTAACATCTTTAATGTCTACAGATTCTAAAAATGTATCATTTGATATCTTCAGATCTTAAAAACATACCACAATTTTCAAATGCTTTTTTTAATTTTGAGTCAAGAAGCAATTCAACTGGGTGATCAAGCAGTTAGAAACGACCCCACTTAGTAAAAGAGGGTTTTTTCCAAAGTCGAACGCGATTTATTCGTAGTAAATAGATCACCTCAAAATTTGGCACTTTTTCCTAAAGATTCCACAAACAAAAAAAATCTTGCCTCTGTTTTTTGTGGAATGGAAGAAAAGATAATTATCAAAAACTAGGAGAAGATTTAAACCCACCAGCGTAATGTTCAACAAAGAAATCACCACATTATCTGGAAATCAGCCTTTGAAGCCTTGAAAAATCAGAACGAGATTATTTCAGATCTTGAAAAGTCAATAAGAAATGAGGCAACCAAGTGGTAAGAAACTTTACGCTGCCACTCTCCAATTAGCTTCCATAAATATAAGTTATTGAGGTGTGTTAGCAGTTTATTGTTATAAAATAATTTTAGTGTTGCTTGCAATATTAATCTAGAAGTAATATTTATTTCAATATTATGTAAATATTTGTGTAGATTTATCAAACATGCTGGACAACTATGATTATGGTAATTTTTCAGTCTCCTTTGAGCTGTTCGGGAAACACAATAAGACACTTCAGTTCCATCTAAAAGAAGTTTCTTGACACCAAAAACAAGTAATAAAAATGCAAGTGCACTATTTGAGCTCGAGAACTCAAAATTAGTTCATTATGGCAAGTGGTAAAACTGTTTTTGCTGCTATTATCAAAAAGGTCCACACAGCCATTTTATTTTTCCATTATTGCTGATGGAACTCCGTACGTGTCTTTAACAAAACAAATCACTTTCGTTCTTTGATTTATCCGCCTAAGATCTGACAACCAACGGATAGTAAAAGAGCATTTTCTGAAGGTAAAAAATCTGGAGAAGCAAAAAGACTTTGCGAAGCTGATTATAGACGTTTTGGATCAAAGCCGAATTGATTTTTTGAACTGTAGAGGACAGGGCTACGATTACGGGGCTAATATGTCCGGTAAATTCAAAGTAGCGCAGGCTATTATTCTCGAGAAAACCCTCAAGCTTTGTTTATGCCTTACAGTGTGCATGGTCTCAACCTAGCCGGCGTTTATTCTGCAGAATCCTCTACTTTAGTCAAGAACTATTTTGGCAACATTCAATTAGCGCATGATGCAACTACTAAAAAGGTTGTATAATCTTTTTAGTAGTTACATCATGCGCTGGAAAGTTTTGACTGAGTCAAATGGGCAGTCCCGTCACCAAACGTCTTAAACAAGATGGAGTACGCGCATACAGGCTGCTGGTCATTGTCAAAACAACCAAAAGAAATACTGAAGTCCTTGAAACTTCTTAAAGAGCTTGATTTAGAAGATCATCAACTGACTTTAGTTAAGGCACTCAAAAAGTGTATTTAATCATTTGAACTCATTGTCTTGACTTCTTTCTGGTTCAAGGCTTTCCTATGTGTCAACGATGTCTGCCTCCTTCTTCAATCAGAAAGCATTTCTTCGGATGACTAGACAATGTTTTTAAAGACTCTAATCAATGATCTTGACCCAACACGTTCTTTTTGGTGTTAAATTCTCCAAAAAGCAAAACTGGTTACATCTGGGTTAGCTTTGTTTGGATTTCAAAGTGATTTTGTCAAGAGTAGGACAATGAGAAGGAAAACATTTCACAGTAAGTCAATGAACATAGCCCATTTCCACGAAGACGAATCAAAGGGTTTTTAGGTGAACGTATTTAATGTTGCTCATGACACGCTGCTCCAGCAGATAAGATACCGAATGGATACAGCTCAAAAGACAAGGGATGTATTTTTGTTCGTATGGTGTTCTCCATCTCCTTCTAGTGATGAAGAAAAACTTATTCAGAAAACAAATGAAAACTAACCTTATAGTGATTTCAATTGAAAACGACCTTGCCAAGACTTTATCGTACGAAAATGTAGTTTTTAGCTTTGCAATGAAGAAAGCGAAAAAAAGTGAAACTAGTGTGATCTGACTAGTCTTCATAGTTAACATTTTATTGATGATATATGAGATATATGAAGGATGCAAGGAAAGAACAGGGGATGTCAGTTTTTTACAAACTGAGATAAATCAAATTTATTTTTCAAAGACTTACCTTACCTATTTTTTTTACAAAGAGCAGTCATGCCTAGATTTTTTTTTTAAATTAACCTTAGAATGAAAGAAAAAATGTACTAACTTCAAATTTTTGCAAACTGTTGGTTTGCTATAGAATTTTGTAACTTTTATCTAAAACTGACATTCCCGGTTTTTGGGTTGCAAAACGTATTTCATTACCAAGGTTGTTTATTAATAATTTAACCTGTCGTTTCTTTTCACAAACCACTACTTATTTTATCTCAGCAGCCATTTGAAAAAATCTCAGCAGCCATTTGGTTTAGAAAAAATCTCAGCAGCCATTTGGTTTAGAAAAAATCTCAGCAGCCATTTGGTTTAGAAAAAATCTCAGCAGCCATTTGGTTTAGAAAAAATCTCAGCAGCCATTTGGTTTAGAAAAAATCTCAGCAGCCATTTGGTTTAGAAAAAATCTCAGCAGCCATTTGGTTTAGAAAAAATCTCAGCAGCCATTTGGTTTAGAAAAAATCTCAGCAGCCATTTGGTTTAGAAAAAATCTCAGCAGCCATTTGGTTTAGAAAAAATCTCAGCAGCCATTTGGTTTAGAAAAAATCTCAGCAGCCATTTGGTTTAGAAAAAATCTCAGCAGCCATTTGGTTTAGAAAAAATCTCAGCAGCCATTTGGTTTAGAAAAAATCTCAGCAGCCATTTGGTTTAGAAAAAATCTCAGCAGCCATTTGGTTTAGAAAAAATCTCAGCAGCCATTTGGTTTAGAAAAAATCTCAGCAGCCATTTGGTTTAGAAAAAATCTCAGCAGCCATTTGGTTTAGAAAAAATCTCAGCAGCCATTTGGTTTAGAAAAAAATCGTTTTTTAAATGTCTTTAGGACGTGGTGATTTTGTTTAAACGTACAAAATACATGTTTTGTAGGCAAAATGCCCGCTAGTATAAATTAATTGAATAACATTTTTATGCTAAAAATTATCATTATCCCTCTTGGATAATGATAATTTTTAATTTATCAAGCATAAAGAAAAATCCATGGTATATGTAATTAAAAAGCAAGTCAACATCAAAAAATATAAAAGAAACTAAATAATATAAAGGATAAGCAATTGTATAAAATCCATTTAATGAAATAGATTGTCAAAATCTCAAAAGGGGACAAACTAGTTTAAATTTCAAAGTTCAACTTCCTATTATTCATTTAAGTCAGAGAACCCATTCACGGAAAGAGATTGGTCCTCTTTTTGATAGAAGATAGTCGTAAAATTCTTGTGCGTCTTGCTTGCAAAAATGTTTGAGATGCTATAGGTCTTTATACTTTGATGAGGAAGGAGGTATAGGCACTCAATTTAAGGGCTGAAGGCGTTCCAAGAACATTTTCCTTCTTTTAACTAGTTTTGTGAGAATAATAGATAGTTTAATATTTTCAAATCTATTTTTCTGGTGGAACATGTAATGCAAAAACCGCAGCACAGTCCAAATTTTTTTCTGTCCAGGACAAGAATTACAGAAGAGTTAAAAATGAGTGATTTCTGAAGGCAAATTTTTAGTAAAGTAGTGCAACAACATTGATGCTACATTATTAAAACCTTTTTTCCAAACTGTCTCATTATAGGAAAAAAGGGAAACTTTGTTAGTTACAAAGTTATGTATGTTAAAAGTGTACATAGAAAGTTTTCTTCTGTAACATGTGTCATTGGTTGTTATACTAGGACAAGGAAGATTCTTCCAAAGATCAAAGGCAACTGCAACAAATCAGGTTAAAGAATATGCTCCATGATTAGAAGCAGTCTTTCTTTCATAAAATATTTGTCCTTTTCTCTAGTGAAGCTCTCGCTCAACTGAAAGCTTTTGTAGTTTATGTTGAGA
Organism: Hydra vulgaris; assembly: GCF_038396675.1. Taxonomy (NCBI): domain Eukaryota; kingdom Metazoa; phylum Cnidaria; class Hydrozoa; order Anthoathecata; family Hydridae; genus Hydra; species Hydra vulgaris. The sequence continues at coordinate 21,356,127 of NC_088923.1, forward strand.
GTTACTTTTTGACAACTTTATTTTAAATCTATGATGTTGAACGTGTGTCTTTTCTTGTGTACCCAAAAATCTTTACTGAAAAATTTAATGTAATGTTAAATTTTTCAGTAAAGATTCGTCTATTATATAATAGAAAAAATAATAGTAAAACTTTATATTAAAGTAAAAAAAATTTACTTAAAATATATGTTTATTTAAAAAAAAGTTACCCAGAATAACGAAAAATTTAAAATAAAATAATAACTTTATAATAAATTGATTATTTACTTTTTATCTTCTGAAAGTGAAACAAAATAAGCAAGCCTGTAACTTTCTCTCAAACATGATTCACCGGGGTGACTTTCTAAGTACATTGAATGCATCTTACTAAGATTTAAATCTTCTGGAAGGTGCAGTTTCCTAGAATCTTTAAGAGAGTATTGAGACATTTTTTCCTCTAAAAGATCTATTATAATTTATTACACTATCATTTTTCTCATGTGCAAATTTGCAAGGTCGGTTTATATGTTTTCCTTTTTGGTCCATGGGTGGTATTAATGTAAACAAGATAAACATGTTCGACACAAAATTAAAATGCTAAGCAAACCAACTCCTAAAATATGTGGAAACCTAACTCTGTGTGGAAAATATATATGACAACATGATTCTGGTTATATGTAATAATTAAGATTACTAGGATACAAATTTATATATTTTTTTCAAAACAGTTTACAAATTGGAATGGTCGAAAATATTCTTATTGGTTAATGATAATATATTAGACAATAAGCTTATGACCATATTTTGAATCGAAAGCGTGTGTACAATGTGACTACATCATATAAATATAACATATGTTTATGATACATATGACATATGTTTATATTTAATGTAGTTATTTACCGTTTACTTTTCAATAAGTAAGATTACAAACAATATTCTAAAAAATAAAAGTGGCGCTTTATAAAAATAAAACTACTAACCAGTCGTTGTTAAAATCTTTTGAATTCTTTAAAATCTTGATTTGCTGATGTTAAATATGGAAAGAAATGCATTGTAACAAATTCCATTTTTCGCTAAGTAGTCTCTTGCAATTAATAAATTGTACTGATATGAATAGTAATGTAAATTGGTTGCTTTGCTAGGTCTTCTTTGTTTTACTTCAATCGGAGATATCATTGATGCCAACAAAGCATCTTACTGGTCTTTACATGTCATTTGGTTAAACTTGTCTAAAAAATTCTGTCTTGTAAACTAACAACTTCAAAACATTTTAAACGAATACAATTACAAGACTTGCTCATTGTATGGCCTAAAAGTTTCAATTTTCTCCTGTTATCTCGTTTTTTGCCAATTATTTGACGTCTTTTAGGGTTTTTTGTTACTTCTGGATGGTGTCTGCCATGTTTTTTTACGGTATTTTTTTAAATCAAAACAACAAAATTCGTGACATTTCCGGTTTTACGGTTGCAACATTAAAACATTCCCTGTTTTTAAAAAGCATGGTACTCTCTCATTACTAAATTAGATCATTATTTTTTATTTATTTGCTTCAAATTTAACACTAAAGGGAGTTTATATATTTTGCAGAACATAGTTGTGATAGATGTGCAGCGATAGTTAATACAAAAATAGTTATCGTTTTCATGAATCCATAATGTGATATAACCGTATGTGTTATAGTACCTGATTTGGCAGCGAGGGATTCAGAGTTTAAAACAATATTTGGTTATATTTTGCACTTTCGGTAAAAGAAGAGGTGTAAACTTTCTAGGTAAAAGCTCTTCAGCAGTGTATGGTGAAAAATTTGCCAGGTCCTTTTTGGGCACCTAAAACCAAAATCAAAAAAAAAAAAAAAAATGAATTTTGATTTTTGTTATATTGTTAGATAAAAAATTTGATGCTGAGTTTTACTTATAAAAAAATGCTTTATATAAATTTTAACGAGTTATGTAATTGTTTTTAACTAATTCCAATTTGCTATCCAGCACACGTTCTATAACAAAACTTTAGAGGATCTGTATCGAAATTTTAAGCGCTCCTCTGTAATTTTGCACAGCGATTAGTTATTTAATCAAACATTATTAGTAGCCTCTAAAAGCTGCTAGACCTTGATTAGCCACTATATCACATGTTTGAAATTTATCGTATGCCACATTTAGCAGATATAGCTAATGAGTGGTACTTCAAAAATGAGAACAATTCTAACCCTTTCATATTGAACCACAAAAGTCATAAAAAGAAAAGTACGCCAAAGTGAAACTATACTCTCTCTGTTTACAAATTTATCTTATGTTTTGTTTTGCATCAACTAATTTAGATGGATTTAGCCTTACCGCTCCGAAGTACGCCTTTTGGCGTTCTCGCTAGTTCAGAAGTATGCCTCTTAGCGTTTTTAAACATACCTATACAGGTAACTCAAAAACTTAAAAACTAAAGTTTCCATTGCATTTCCGACTTTCGATTTTAAATCAATGGTCCACAGCAGTGCAGAAAAGCAACAACTTCACATAATTTTGTTATAAACTTCGCTTTTATTTTTACTTTCACACAATCCCAAGTTAAAAACATTATTGATGAGCTCAAATATAGTAAGAATAATGATTCTAATGTTAAATAACTGATTGCTCATGATTGTATATATATTTTTGTTCTATTTTTCTAACCTTAGAAAGTTAGTTTAAGCTTATGACTTGAAATCTGAAATGTTATTTACACTTCTTATCTACCTTGTTTTAGAGATATTATTTATGCATAATTATATGTAAAAAGTACAAAAGAACTTGTAATAAAGCTATATTTAATTAACGTTAAACACAAGTACTCCATAGAAATGTATTTTCCTGTTCTTAGTGTCAGTATATTTTTAATCATAGTTTTGTTAAAACTAGGAATACAACTTTTTCAAAATATATAAGAAATAAAAGTGCTTTTAAGAATCTGTTTTATTTATTCTGGTTAAAAATGCTTATGGAATGTTAAAAAGTTTAATTTTATTACCTACATATATGTTTCCGCTTATTTTTTTCTTAAAATGTATCTCTTTATTGAAAAAAGTGCTATGTAAAACGTTTCTTAAAAAATAAAAGTTTTTTAGACCAACACTGTATAATTTTTACGAAAGGTGGGATGTTAATCTATAAAAGTTATGTAAATATATTCATTTTCCTTTCAGAAAAACTTTACTTCAAGGTTCAGATATTACAATAACATAACAAAATTTTTTATTTAATATACTTATAAGTTAAGCTAAAAATACTGCGCGCTGAGTGGTCGGGCTTTAAAAAATGAGCGGAGCAAAAGGTTAAAATGCCATCAAAACAAGACGTACTACGCGAGCGCATAGCAAAGCTTTATCAAATGCACAAAAATCTCGGGTAAAAGTTTAATGCGAATCATTTTAAAACAGAAAATGTTCCAGTTTAAAATATTTAATGTATTTTGGCATCCTTAACAACCAATTGTAAAAATGGTAGTCGAAGACCAAAATAATGAACAAGAAGAGGCCTTATTTGCTTAACGGTGCTTTCAACAACATTAGGTCAACAAAGTGTTGCAGAAAAGTTCAAGTGTAAGCAGTCTTATATCTGCAAAACGTTAAATAACAGGGAATAGACTGCCGAAAAAAGTTAGAGCATGGAATGCAACAAATATTAACCGAAAAATCTCAATGCCGTTGGATGACCTGGTATTGCTCTGGGAAATATTTTGGTTTAAATGAAAATAGTCAATTACCTTCTCCAAAATGCAAATTCCAAGTAAAGATCACTATTATGCAGATAAAAGTCTCCAAAAGCAAACTACAAATATAAACACGGGTTTAAACAAAAATTGATGCAGTACATTGCAATATCTGAACGTGAAATTTCCAAGACTTGGTTAAAGCTAAGGTTTAGGTTTTAATCAACAAGTATACCAGAATCAATGCTTAAAGAAAATATTAATTCCATTTTCTTTCAAAATATCTTTCAGATGGTTATTATGTGTTTTCGAATTATTCCATTAAAACGTCTTCTTGGAAAATCAGAACATCTCTTATGTAACAAAAAATCCCAATTAACGAGCTTGTCTCAGTGTCCCCCAATTAAAGATTTCTTCTGATATTTGAGTTCGTTAGTATACAAAAATAATTGGAGAGAATTTTGTTTTCTAAACATGTGTTTTTATTATTGCTCGATAAAAAAAGTATCAATTTTTAGTTATTACCTGTTAAAATATTGAAAAATCCTGAAAATAGTTTTTCAACGTAAAAATTTCAAAATTAATGCACTGATAAACTGAAGGCCATTTTATAAATTTGCTGTTGTATCACTGTTGTAAATGTGTTGTATCACTTGTTAAGGAGTATCGCATGCCTTTTCAATGACTTTCATTTTTTGTTTTACTTTTTTTTTTTAATAATTTTTTCTATTTTTGATATTTTAGATTTTTTATTACATTTACTAAGTTAATATATTTTTTAATTGCAAAAAGTTTAATATATTATTAAATATTTTCATTGTAAAATAACAACCTGTTGCAGATCTCGTTTATTATAGTTTTAACATATTAACGTAATTAAAAAGTTTGGTATGTTGTTACACCTTTTCATTTTAGAACTTCAACATGTGGCTGCTCAAAACGACTTTATAAAACATGACTTTTATCGACCTTTTCTATACAGCTCTTTACTGGAGGTTTTTCGCCAAATGTGTGGAATATACCCTTTAATATATTTTGGTCACGGATTAGTAAAAATGGCAGGCCTCACCGATCCATTTTTTGTTCTTCTTTATATAGCACATGTACTTATTACAGTTACCATGTATTTTATAGTTGACAAATATAAAAGACGAAAACTTCTCATGATTGGGGCTTTTGGTATGTGTATTTGCAACATCTTACTTGGAGTTTATTTTCATATTTTTATTGAACCTGAGAATGATAGAAAGGCGTTGAGATATGATTTATTTATTAAAGATGAAGAGAAGTTAGAACCTTTTAAAGTCAAGTGCAATCAGAACTACTCATATTTAGCCTTTACATGTTTTTTATTTTTTATTATATGCTACTCCATTGGATGGGGGACTATTCCAACCCTATTTATGTCTGAAATATTTCCTCCTCGACTTCGTGGTTTTTCATGTAGCTTTGTATTAGGTGTAAGTTGGTGTTTTTCCTTTATTGTGACAATATCGTTTTTTAAATTAGTAATTTTTTTCGGGATTCAAGTAGCTCTATGGACATTTTCTGTATTTTGTTTAATTAGTATACTCTTTGTTTACTTATTTGTGCCTGAAACAAAAGATAAAACTCTTGAAGATATTGAACATTATTTCCAAATGAACAAACAATGGCTGAATTATCTTTATTAAATGTGGAATCCTTGAATTTTGAAATAGTATTGTTTTAAACAATTTGATCAAGGATTAAGTTTTCAATTTTTGTTGTAAATGAAAAAATAGAAACTAAAAGTTAAAAACTTATTATTTGATTTTAATTAAAACATACTGCATCAACTATAACAAAGCCAATTTTTCTATTGGAATTAAATTTTAGATATATACGACCTAAATGTATTTAATTTTTTATGTTTTGTTTATGAGTAGAAAAGTAACTTATTCCTATCAGTTTAAAAATCTTTTTACTCTAAAACTTGTCAAAAAATAGGTTTTAAGAAGTATTAGCAATTTAAATAAACCAATTTGTCACATGAATTTTAATCAATTTTGTATAGCCTTTAGAATAAAATTATTTTGCCGAATTTTGATTTCGCATTTCCAACCCAGCCAGCAGGTACCATACAGGACACTTATGGCTTGCCATTTAGGACTCGTATAGGTAGACCCCCGGTATCCCTCTGGATGTTGGTCGTGGTTTCATTCTGGTGTTTATATGAGTTTGCCCGCAGGGTACCCATTATGAGCTCCACCTAAAATCTTACTTTAAAGCCTTAAGGGTTTATTATGGTTTTGCAGCTGGTGCCCATATGGGAAGCTCACCGGTAAATCTCCGGAATAGGGTCACGATTACGAACTGGCAACCTTTAGGTTTAATACGTTGGGTAACTCTTAGGGTTGAGATTTTCACAGAAATTTTTACCTCGGGAATTTTCCGTAAAATTTCCAAAAATTTTCCGGAAATTCAGAAATTTTCCAAAAAAATTTCATCTTATTTTCTTTATTGAAATTAAAATTCTAAATATATACGAGATAAATGTATATAATAAATAACATGCGTGTAAAAAGCATTGAGAACCAAGTTAATGTTCCTAAGGCTTGTTCAATTAAAGACCTTTTGGTTTACAAATACCAAGTTTGCAATAATAAATAGGAAATCAAGAATATAAAATAACTCTAACGTAGAGATATATACAACTCGTTGAGAAAAACAATATTTGCGAATGTCAGGTTGACATTGTTGCCTTGCGAAAGTTTGACCACGGGTACATTTATTATTAGTAATCTCAAAACAACGAACTTTTAAACATATAACTAAATCAGAGAATGATGATATTGGGAATCCGTTAAATGTTTATGGTTCTTGAGGTCCATCTATCTAATTAATAAAGCAAACTTCAAGTCATAAAAGTTTGCTAAATTAAAATCATATTATATTTGTAGGAAACCTAAAATAAAACAGTAGAAGTATTAGTATAGTAATAAAAGGTAGATTTGAAAGTATTGAATTAAAAGTAAACATGAATCAAAATCCGTAAATCTTTAAAGCCTTTTGAGAAAAAAGCCGTTTTTTAACAAAAGTTTCCAACATAAACAAAATAAGGGATAAAACATTTTGTAAAATAAATTTTCATTAAATTAGTACAGCAAAATTGTACAGTACAGCAATTGCAAAATTGTAAGCAAATTGCAAAATTGTACAGCAATTGTACAGCAATTGCAAAATTGTACAGCAAAATTGTAAGTACTGCAAAATTGAAACTAAAATGATCATGGTCAAAGTGACTATCCAGCGTTGGAAAAAATATTAACATAAGGCCAAAGTTTACGTAAAACCACACTCAAGCTTAGAACATTGATGCTCTGCTTAGCAGTAGTTGTAGTTGAATTGGAACCACATACGCTAAGTTTAAAAGCTTTTTCAACAACTTTGACAACACCGGATAGAAAAATCAAACCTTTATTTTTATGCACAATAAAACTGTATTAGTGTCTTATTGGTAGTGTTTTAACATAGACAAGGTGGTCTTTGATTGATGACACAACTCCAGTTGTTGTTAATGCTTGGGCACACATTGTGCGCTCAATACTGTGTGACAAATCACGAACAACAGACCCTTCAATGTAGCATAACACAGCTCGTCTAGTTTAAAAAATAATGATTGAAGAAATGTCTGCTCATTGAATTCGATAGCTTGTACATCTTGTAGTGGCGTTCTTCGACGCAACCATTTTAGACTGAAAATTTGAAGGTCAGGCGTACAATCTAAAATTGAACAGTTTGCCTTTCTGGCAATGTAAAGCCAAGAAAGGTCCATTTTTGCGGTTACCTGTACGTAGAGACAGCAGATATGCAATATTGCTTACATCCAGTATCTACTATTGCTGAATTTAAGTGGTTGTTTAAAGTTTTTGGCATACGCATTTTTAGAGTTCATCATGTTTAATAAATGATCAAAAATACGTATAAAATTCACCATACCTGTTGCATTCTCAAACCCTTTCACATTACACTTCATCAAAAAATCTATAGCATTTGCTAATGATGATCTCAATTTTTGACCAGCAACTTTTACATTCATTTTATGTTGTTGGAAGTGTAAATGTCTACAAATAAGTTTGTAGCTAAGTGTTAATCATTCTGTTTTTGCAGTTAACATAAGAGTACAATGTGTTCCCATTTAATGACATGACCATTATTATCATACAACACACCAATATCAGCAAGATCATTACTAGCCAATTTAAGTGTTAAGCATGCATCTAATATAGCATAAACAGGCCTGTTAGAAGTGGTATAGTAAAATTTGGAGTAAAACTGATCTATTGTCACTCCAAGTTTACAACCCAACTGTTATAAGAAATCCATATTTAATGGACTTCCATCACATGTCAAAGTGGGTACTCTAATGCTACTTGATTTACACATTAGCAAACTAGTTTGAACCAATGCTTTTAAATTCTCTATGAATAAGTACATAACTAACTGGATATTTCCAATAACTTTGCTAACCTACAAGCAAAAATACAAGCGCATTTGGTTGCAATTTTGTCATCAGATTTCACACTTGTTCTCCATAATCTTCAAATCCAATAAACTTGCCATATTGTTCAGTATAGATTTTACGTGCTTTAATATGCATTGAGTCCATTATAAATGCTGCATCTCGATACATTACACCATTTTCAGCGCGCTCTTTCAATTCATCAAACACAGCATTTTTAAAACAAGGATCAAAACTCACAGATGATGCCCAATTGGACAATGAACTTGGTGCAGGCAATTTAAAAATTGTTTGAAAGTATTCGTAACTACAAGTTGATTTAAACTGAACAGTTAGAGCAAACTTTTTGACTTCTTCATATTATTTCGCAATTGTTTCATATTTGATTGTTTTGTGACTAATAACGTTTGACAATTTTTTGGCAAGGATTAAATTTTTTCAATAAAAAATCTGATTAAATTGTTTATATATTGTCTAGTTAAAGAATATTTTAAAGCCAAAGACTTTATATTTGCTTAAAGTTTAATGTCAACTTTATATTTATCATCTAACAGACCACAATCATTTTCATGATCAGAATTATTAACATTATTTGTTTGTAAAGAAACAACGTCAGACTTAGACAAGTTATACTGAAAAGGGTATGTATTATTTGAACATGAATCAATAACATTTTCTAAATCGGTATTTTTATCTTTTTGTGAAGAAAAACTATTAGATTCAGATACTTCACTTGCATCACACATAAAGTTATTTTGATTCACGAAAGATTTCATCACACTGTTATTACTTTTTGATTAAGCTTCATTTGACAATAGAACCTCAGAATTTCTTTGATTACGTTAATGACTGCATCTTTACCTTAGCAAAAATCAAAACTTAAAAGATATATACAATTCTAAGTATGTATTAAACAAATATGTTCTTGAAAAATGCGGCGTAAAATTACTCACGACATCGGCATAAATTTGAAAACAAAAATTTGCTGACAAATTTTAACCTTAATTTGAATAATCATAATAGCTTAAACTACAGTATTGAGCAAATTAATAGCTTAAACTACAGTATTAAGCAAATTAATAGCTTAAACTACAGTATTGAGCAAATTAATAGCTTAAACTACAGTATTGAGCAAATTAATAGCTTAAACTACAGTATTGAGCAAATTAATAGCTTAAACTACAGTATTGAGCAAATTAATAGCTTAAACTACAGAATTAAGCAAATTTAATGGCATCAAAATGAAAAACTATAAAAGTGCAGGAATTTTTAAGTTGTCTTTCTCCATTGAAATAAAAACTTCTACACTAATACTTTCTGTGCCCTCCTAGTGCTGCTATGACTTTCTGCACACAATTTGGCATAAAAACTACCAAGTTTTTACAAATGTTTTGGATTTCTGGGTCTTCAAACCAAACCTGAAGGATAGTGGTGGAAACCTTACTTTTAGTTGTGCAGTCATGTTTTTGAAGTCTTTTTTTACAACTACCCAGAGATTTTCAAACGGATTGAGATCAATGAAGTTGCCAGGCCAGTTTAGTGTTTTAATATTAATTTCTTCCATGAATTTCTTTGACTTTTTTGAATTTATGGTTTGTGGCTAAACCCTGCTGCAATACTTCGTTTCCTTTTGGAAACACTATTAACACCTCTGAATTAAACATGTCTGCAGAACCTCAATATATGTATCAATCTTCATCATGCTAGTAACTGGATAGAGTGCTTCTGGTCCAATAACAGAGAAACAATCCCAAAACATCTTCTTTTCAGGAAACTTGGCATACTGTTCAATGTTTCTAAATCTTATAGGCTCATCAGAGCGACAAACAAACTTTGCTAACAAGCCTTTTAAGAAGTGTGATTCATCCAAAAATAAAACCTGCAATCAATAAATAAACAAGTTAAAATTTATCAAGACTGTTTTTAAAAAAAGAAATTACCAATTATCAAGTCTTTTTAACATAATTTTTTTTAAAACGATCATAACTGCATAAGTATAATAAACAAAATAACTGTAAAATTAACAGTTACAACAATTTTCGTATCCAACTCCACTTTTTTATTCCATTTTTTGTTTTCCTTTGCCCACAAAAACCGCTTCTTTATCATGGTATCTGTAAGTAATGGTTTTTAAGTAGATTTTCTAGTAATCCTTTTATTAGCTATTAACCGACTCCGCACAGTATTTGAGTAGACATAAATATCATGAGTAGCTAAATTATTTATTAGTTAGTGACTTGTCTTCTGTGGATTTTCGATACTCTTCAATAGCAGATATCGATCATCTCTCACTGAGGTTTTTTGTTTTCGACCACATTTTTCTTGTCTTAATTGTGAGTAGCTGTCAATTGAAAAGTAATGGTTTTGACCCAGCTAACTGTTGATTGGTTAACAAATTATAATGTGGCTATTTTCCGTTGAGATTTATTGGAATACTGAGAAAAAGTTTATATTTTGAAATTTATTTTTGGTGTAGTGTCCATCTTTATTTATTTCCTTTTTTTAAATTTACTTTTCTTTCTAATCACTAAATTAAAGAAAACGTAAAATAAAACAACAAATAATAAATAAAGTATGTTTGATGCAACAAATTTGCACAATTTTTTAATATCATTAAAAAATTGTGCAACATTTTAATATCAAATTATTAGTGCTTCAAAAAAATAAAAATAGAACTTGGATAGAGCCCAAAACGTTTTCTACAACATTAAAAACGTAAATAAATGTTTCAAGGTTAATATGTGAAAAGTTAATACTGAAGTTCAGATGGCGGTCATGTTTTTTTAACCGTTGAAAAAAAAGGAAATAAAGAAAGAAAATCAAATATTGTCAATTGTTAAAATAAAGAATTCAAAAATATCAAAAGAAAATGAAGAGTAAAAAAAAACAAGTCATTATAAAGAAAGAAACATTTAAAAAGTAAATACTCAAAATTAACACTTAAAAAAACCAACAAAATAAAATTTGAACATCTCTTTGTACTAAGTCGCTACCAACTTTTCTACACCTTTTTATTCGCCGAAAATAACAAAAAATTATTAAAATTTTTTATTTTTCCATGCTTTATATAAGGTTACTTTCTATATATATATATATGTGTGTTTGTGTGCCACAAAATTTGAAATCAATTTTTGAAAGCTTTTTTCTCAACCAATTTTGGTCAAATTTTGTACACTTAATCATTTTCGATGACAATACAAGGAAATGGAAAAATTTGACCAAAAAAAGTTAATTAAGTTAACAAAAATTTAATTTGTATTTCCCCATACATTTTATTTATTTGATATAAATTGCGTATTACGTCACAAAAATCATTGATTTGCAAATTATTTGCAGTTTCGAAGACATTAAAGCGCAGCGATTCAAAACCTATCGCTTTTTCCATGCTTTATATAAGGTTACTTTCTATATATATATGTTTTTTACTTTCTATATATATATTTATATAATTTATATTATATATTTATATAAATATATATATATATATATATATATATATATATATATATATATATATATATATATATATATATATATATATATATATATATATATATATATATATATATATATATATATATATATTTTCCTTCTACAAAAATTTTAAAATTTTAAAAGAACACTGAATTAATAAAAAAAAAATTTAAAAACGTAACAGTAATTTTTCCTTAAACAAAAGATAACAAAAAAAGAATTTCTAGGCTTAATAGAATTCTGCTTGCATAAAGCATGGATTTGAAAAAAGAACTTTTTTTTGATTTACTAGTTTTATTTTGTAGAAGTTTTTGTGTTAGCATTTTCGTTGTGTAGTTTTTGCTTTCATTTTGTAGTTTTTGCGTTTTGCCTTTTCATTTGCGTAAATTTTTATAATTATTTGTGCTGTTGTTGCTAATTATTTTTATTTTTGTTTGCTGTTTTTATTAGTTAAGTGTTTTCATATTTTTTGTCTTATTATTTAATTTATTATAGCTTTATCGATATTATTATTATTTTAAAATTAATTTAATTTACACATGCTTTTAATTGTTATTATTTTGTTTGTTTGTTTATTTTATTTAGGTGTCACTCCAATGACTAGTTTTCAACTATATGAGTGACACCTAACCTAATTTTGTAAAATTATAAAAAACTTGTAATTTTTCAATTTTTGCTTGAATAAATGGACACTATAGTCTATTTAACCTATATTAAAGGTTACTACAACTACGACTATATATCTATCAACGCTTGAATTATTTATGTAAGTAAGACGTTGTTAATTAGAATAAACTATATGTATTCTCGGTAGAAAAGAAATATTTATATTCAAGTACACTACATAAAGCTTACAGACTACACGTATAAATAATATATTCTTACGTAGACTACAATTGTATACTATATATATATATATATATATATATATATATATATATATATATATATATATATATATATATATATATATATATATATATATATATATATATATATATATATATATATATATATATATATATATATATATATATATATATATATATATATATATATATATATATATATATATATATATATATATATATATATATATATGTATATATATATATATATATATAAATATATATATATATATATATATATATATATATATATATATATATATATATATATATATATATATATATATATGTATATATATATATATATAAATATATATATATATATATTTATATATATTTAGAACCCTTAGATGTTGTCCGAAAGTTTTTTCCATATTTTGTTGACAAAAAGTAAAAATTAAAATGCAGGACCTGAATTTTTTTTTTTTAATAATGATAGACTGCCTGCCCCAACCAAACCCTCAGTCGATGTAGCAGCACTCCATTGCGGGTCAGGCTATTTGTCAGTCGATGTAGCAGCACTCCCTTGCGAGTCAGGCTATTTGTCAGTCGATGTAGCAGCACTCCCTTGCGAATCAGGCTATTTGTCAGTCGATGTAGCAGCACTCCCTTGCGAGTCAGGCTATAAGATAGTCGATGTAGCAACACTCCGCGCATGATTTACAGTAAAAAAAATAAAAATAAAAACATTTTATTAAAAAAAATAAAAATAAAAACATTTTATTAAAAAAAATTAAAATAAAAACATTGTTTATATTGTTAAAAACATTCAAAATGTTTTAAAAACATTCAGAATGTTTTTAAAAACATTCTGGTCAATTAAGTTTGCGTTTTTGTGGTTTTTTTAAAAAACGATTGATTTGTAATTAAATTAATGGTTTTTACTTTCGTCCAACACGCAAACGTTGGACGAAAGTTAAAAGTAATTAAAAGTGACGTATATGTTGGCGTAAGAATCACTTTTTTCCTTCCGCTCTTCCCAAAGCCAACAAACTATAGATCTATATATATATATATATATATATATATATATATATATATATATATATATATATATATATATATATATATATATATATATATATATATATATATATATATATATATATATATAGTATACATTAAAACTATAACCTCAAAACTATAAAATACAAAAGAACTAAAACCTATAAAAAAGCTAAACACTTTCGTTATCAACAAGTTCTCTAAACCGTTGTTTAGAGAACTTGTTGATAACGTCTCAACGTTAAAACAACGTTACGATTTAAACGTTGTTTACTTAACGTTGTTTCAACGATAAATCAACGTTGACAAAAAACTTAATTAGAAAAAAACCGTCCGTTGAATTGGTGCTTTTAGTAAAAATAGTTAAAGCGAAAAAGTAATAGGTAAGCAATATATAATAGAAGTCAAAAGTACGCCTCGATTTCAAATTATAAACAGTTGCCGTAATTATAGTTTGTGTACGTTTGACTTCTAAAACAGATTTTTTTTTTCCGTAGATAAAATAAATGATTAGAGAAATACAATAGATGACAGGGATATAACTCGTGTTGTAATCTCGAATTTCTATCGCGTAATTTTTATTATTGATATCTGTTAGACATTGCTATATATAAAACAGCGACAAGTCATATGGAAAAGATGCAATCTTTTCCATATGACTAGTCTTTCCATATGATTTCCCTAAGAACTCGCGCTGTACTTTTGAGCTCTATAACACGATTAGTTCTTTTGATATGTTGGATACCGCAATATATATATATATATAATAGCGAGAAGTTATTTCTTTCAGTAGCGATATAACAGATATCAGATATACAACTCGCGTTGTATTTTTGACTTCTATTGTATGATTTGCTCTTTTGATATCTTTACTTTAATAGCTGTACTTTTGACTTCTATTACACGATTTCTACTTTTAATGACTGTACTCTTGGCTTTTAATATATTTGATGTATTTTTAATAGTTGTACTTTTGATTTCTATTACGATTTGTATTTTTGATAGCTGTACTTTTGACTTCTATTACAATATTTTTACTTTTGATGGCTGTACTTTTGGCTTCTATAATATGATTTGTATTTTTGATAGCTGTAATTTTGACTTCTATTACAATATTTTTACTTTTGATGGCTGTACTTTTGGCTTCTATAAAATGATTTGCATTTTTAATAGCTGTACTTTTGACTTCTATTACGATTTGTATTTTTGATGGCTGTACTTTTGACTTCTATTACAATATTTGTACTTTTGATGGCTGTACTTATGGCTTCTATTATATGATTTGTATTTTTAATAGTTGTACTTTTGACTTTTACTACGATTTGTATTTTTGATAGCTGTACTTTTGACTTTTACTACAAGATTTACACTTTTGATGGTGTTTTTTTTACATTTAAAAAAAAATTCTTTTTTTCGCTATTTTATAGCTGTACTTTAATAGATGTACTTTTGACATCTATTACATGATTTGTACTTTAGATATCTGCTTTATATTGCAACATATAAAATAGCAAAAAGCTATTAAAAGCAAATACTGTAATAGAAGTCAAAAGTACAGCTATTAAAAATACAAATCATATAATAGAAGCCAAAAGTACAGCCATCAAAAGCACAAATACTGTAATAGAAGTCAAAAGTACAGCTATCAAAAATACAAATCATATAATAGAAGCCAAAAGTACAGCCATCAAAAGCACAAATACTGTAATAGAAGTCAAAAATACAGCTATTAAAAGTAAAAACCATACAATATAAGCCAAAGGTACAGCCATCAAAAATCCAAATCAAATATTAGAAATCAAAAGTACAGCTATTAATAATACAAATCATAATAGAAGTCAAAAGTGCAGCTATTAAAGTAATGTAAATTGCTTAACTTTATGTGAATAAAAATATGAAGAAAACTGCTGAAGTTTTTATTCAAGTAAAGCTGACCAACCATTGAGTAAAAAGAGCAATTGCTTGTTTTTATTGACCCGGCCTAATATGAATAGCTGTAACGTGACAAATAGCATTAACTAGTTTTTTAACGTTTCCAAAAAACGAAAGTATTACCTTGTGTTGAATTTGAGCTCTTTTCCTAAACTGTTGGCTCATGATTAATAAAGTAAATTTGAAATCATCAAAATTTACTAAATTGAAATCATATTTCCACAGTAAGGAAACTTTAACAAATTAGTCGAATAGCAGAACTAAATAAATTAAAAAAAAAATTATAAAAAACAAACATTAAAAACAATAAAAATCTCTAAACCCTCAAAGGTTTTTAACCAAAGTTTCTAATTATAATAGTAATAAATATTTAAACATAAATAATGATTTTTTTTTGTTTTAAACAAGACTGAAGATGAAGGCTATAGAGCATGATAACAATTAACAGAACATTCAAAAGATTGAGAGCACTTAGAAACAGACACAGTATAAGGACGAGACTTAATTGAATGACAAGAAACACAAGAATAAATTTTAGTAGATGGCACCAGAGACTCTAGCTCTGGTGCCATCTACTAAAATTTATTTTCTACTTGCTTTAGAGCAATTACTATTGTAATATTTGTAGGCATCATTAAAGAGTATCATTGGAAGATCCTCAACAGATATGACAACAGTATTCCATACAAATTTATAGAGATAAAGGATAGAATCCGGAGTAGGATATCTGAAGCATGATAAAGAGATGCCACCTTAGCTAATTTTGTAATGGATTTGATATGTGGTTTCTAGGAAAGATCAGAAGTAAGAGATAATCCTAGAAGATGCAATCTAGATGACTGATCTTTACCATTCATAGATGAAAAATAATCCAGATTATTGCAGTAACGATTAGCTGAAAATAATTAAGTTTTATCTGAGTTAAAGATCACCAACCAATGAGAGCGCCATTCCATGCCAGGAGTGAAATCAAAAGCTCAAATGCCCCATCCAAGCAATCAGTGTTGACTTCTAATAATCAGATATCATCAGAAATTATCAGGTATCATCAGAAAATAATGCCACCTTAGATGTGAAAATTTCTGAGAGATCATTATTGAAAACTATAAGAAAAATCAGAGGGCCAAGGATAGAACCTTGAGTCAACCCTGACATTACAGTAAAGGAAGAAGTCAAAAGTACAACATGAGTTCTATATCACTATTGAAATATATAGCTGGATATATAGAATGCATGAAATAATTGAATAAATGAAATATAGCAATAAACTAGAACTTTAGAATATAACAATAAATTAGATTTTTTCTTGAAATTGACGTTTCAAGAAATGTACAAAGAAGCACCTTAATTAAAAAAGGGGGACTGTAATAATTAATAAGTAATATTATATAGAGATATTTGTTAACAAATGTTAATGCATAAAATAGCAACTGGAGCCTAGTTGAATCATCAAATAGATAAATATTAATACTGAATCAATCCATGAAATGTAAAATTGAAATAAGTTTCTCACCACTTAAAAATAATCTTTGCTAATAGTACACCAAAATAACCATACCACCACTAAACAACGAACACCAAAAGAACCATACCACAAGGATAATACAACATATAGTTGGCTTATAAAATCTGTATTGTTAATAAAAAATAATAGTCACGCTACTAACTTCCATAAAGCATTTAAGTCATCTAAAAACAAAAAAATAACAGAAAAAAAAATCCTCTAACATAAACTAATATTCAAAAACAATACTTTCACAGATAAGAAGTCACTGAACTCAACCAACTTAAAAAGTTTTTGGATGCAATATGAATAAAAATATATTTAATATTTATAATAAAAGTGATTTAAGGTCATAAAAGTAATTTTAGAAAATTGTTAGTATTCTTAAATGGTTTGTAGTTTAATTTTAAAAATAAATCTGATCATATCAAACTATACCCATATATGTGGTGATTTGCTTATAATAATAAATTATAAAAAACTTGTTCAATGATTTACAAAAAAAAATTACAAAGCTGAAAAACGGAATAAATAATTATAAAATAAACGTCCAAAATACATACCTATAAAATTAACATATCAAAATATTTTCCCTGATGCAAATAGAAAATATATTATTTTTGCATATAACATACACAAATGAAAAACTTAAAGCTGATTTATATATATGGGTTAATGGAGTAAAGCAAATTTATTGCTAATAAATATTTAATAAATTTCCACTACTTAGAAATACTCTCGTCAACTGAATTTAAAATATCTTACTTTTTGAAACAATTTGTTAAAAATTAAATGTTGCAAAACTTTATTCTCAAACATAACAAACAAAAACATCTCAAAATTTCAGTGAAAACGCAGGATGGGGAAGGATTATTATCAAAACTTTTAATAAAAGAAAAACACACCCCACATTATATTAGTCTGACAATAAGAATAGATAACCACAAAACTTATGAAACAAAATTCTACAATTTAAATTCATAATGATGGTAACGATAACAGCATAAATATTACAGCAATATTGTAACAAAAAATGTTCTTTTACGACGGTTAGCTTTCTTTAGTAAGACACAAAACAAGGTTTGCGATGCTTGGTGTTAGGTACAGTGAATTTTCACTGTATCTAAGAATGCGTTTTTTGCTAAATACAGTGAAAATTCACTGTACCTAAAGAAGCGTTTTTCGCTAAATACAGTGAAAATTCACTGTACCGAACGAAGCGTTTTTGATAGATACAGTGAAAATTCACTTTACAGTGAAAGTTCACGGTATTTATCAGAAAGTTTGGTGTTACGTATAGTGAAAATTAATATGGAGATTTATAAAAATAATATTAAAAGTGTTACTATTTTGAAAGTTAAGGGCATAATGCTCATTGAAGCTAAGTAACATAAAAATTCACTACCTTCCCGTGAAAAACCAAAAAAAAGAAACCCAAGAAATAATTTATTAATAAAACTTTTTAACAAAGGTATATATTAATGAACCAAGACAGGGAGTTGTTAATAGAATGGAACTAATTAAGGAATATATCTTTGTAAATGAATTGTCGGGGATATTTTTTTACCGTATATATATATATTAATTTTGTTGCAGGAGTCCATTAAACACTTTTTAATAAAATTTCGATGTTCACACTTATGATGATGCTCACTTGTGGCAATGTTTGCAATTATTTTTGGCGCACTTAAGCCATTTGCTCTTATGTCAGACAGTGCAACTGCATCGCACTTATACCAGTTCGCACTTTTGCCAATTTCTGCAAATTCTTATGGCGCACTTATGCTAGTTTGCAGTAATGATAGGTTTTGGAACTGCTTCAGACTTAGACCAGTTCGCACTTATTCAGCGTACCCATAAACAAATAACAGACATAATGTCTGAGACATTGTTACATAAATTTTGCAATGGTTTCAAAGTACTTGTTTAAAAGTAAACTATAAAATCTGATTGAAAAAGCAAACCTATTGGCAGCACTTAAAAATAAAAATAAAATTCAACTTTAAACCAAATACTATAGCAAAATCTTTTATCTTGACTTTTAGTGATTAATTAGAGGCTATGAGTTGCAGTAATGAATCTAAATAATAGTCGTTTTTAACAATAGACACCAGCGGGAAAGTAAGTCAAGCTGTCTATCAACTCAAAAACATCACAACAATAACAACACAATGATTACTTCCAATAATACCACATAGCACCAGATATTTGACTTCCTCGTATAAATCTTGGATAAGCATCATAAAGATTTTAGATAAGTAAAAATTACAAAGAATTCGAGTGGATAGTTTCTGGGGATCTGGGGATAAATTATTTTTTATGATACTTGGACAGCAAGGTGGTTACACAAAATTTCCTTGTTTTTTGTGTGAATGTGATAGTCGTGATAAAGCTAAATACTGGAACCAGAAAGTGTGGCCAAAAAGAACATTGAATGTTGGAGAGAAAAACGTGCACTTTGAATTTTTGGTTGATCCTAAAAAGGTTCTTCTACCACCGCTCCATATCAAACTTGGCATGATGAAGCAGTTTGTGAAGGCTTTGCTAAAAGATGGTAAGACATTAAAACACCTTTCAAGCAAATTTCCTGGTATGTCTGAAGCAAAGCTGAAGAAGAGAGTTTTTGTTGGTTCATTTGTCAGTTATTCGAGAGGTATTGTTGGTCAGTACATTCGTAGGCTAATATAGGATAACAACTTCAAAAACATGACAAACTATGTTGAGAGGTCAGCATGAAATTCTTTTAAAGATGTAGTTACGAAGTTTACAGGGAATCAGAAGGACTCGGACTTTAAAAATATAGCAGAAAATATGTTGTGCAATTTAAAAAAATTTGGGCTGCTCAATGAGTTTAAAACTCTATTTTTTGAACTCCTATTTGGATTTTATCCCGGAAAATCTTGGTGCAGTAAGTGAAGAGCAAGCTGGGAGGTTTCACCAAGATATCAAAGAAATGGAGAAAAGGTATCAAGGTCTATTGGATAAAAATATGATGGGCGACTACTAATGGATGCTGCATAAGGAAAATGTAACGTCCCACAAGAGATAAAGCACTTAACAAAGCTTCGAAACTAAAAAAAAACAGATTTTATAAAGATTTATAGTTGTATATAATGTAAATAAAATATTTTATGACTTAAAATTAATTAAATTTGTATAATTTTATGATTTTTGCAGACCTGTGTAATCAAGAGTTCACTCATTCAAAAGTTAAATTTGCGCAATTACTATATTATTTCATTATATTACCTAATTTTTACTTTTATTATTAAAATTACTCAAAACAGTTAATTCCTAATTGTTACACAGTATGTACACAGGTGGAATTAACGATTATCTAAAATATTACATATCCGGCTATATTTAGATATACGATGGCTATATATGTTGCATATCCGGTTATACTATGATCCCGGATACCGGATTATCCGGGTATCATATCCGGTACACCCCTAATAAATAGCTACCACTAAAACAGCTATAGTTCCATTAACGCTTTCTAAAATGATAAATCGTCATTACAGAGCACATAAAGTGTTGCAAAAAAAGGTTTTAAAAAGAGTTAAAAATGTATACAAAAAAGGAGAAGTCACCACTTATAAAAACTACAAATCAATTTACCTGCTTTGTTTGATACTGCAGTTGCTGATGTAGCACTCGTTGTTGGGTTTGTTGAATAACATTGTGTAGTTTTAAGTAAACAATATACATTGAAGATATTATAACTTCCGTTTTAGAAATCAGTTTGTAGTTTTCAATTCATAGATCTTTATGATTTCCAATATTTTCAACATAATGCAATGTTGAATATTGGGAATAATAAAGATATAACAAACTTTAAGTCTTGTACTTCGTAATAATAAAAATGCAACTTTTATCGATGCCAGACTAATTCATAACTAAATTAAAGAAAATAGTTGATTTTACAAATCTTTACAACATTGATAAAACTAATAGTTACACATTACTTATTTCCATGAGGTATATTATCATGAATCCTCCAATAAATAAAAATTAACAAGAAATCTCCAACATAAACTTCACGTTGATTGACTTTATGAAAAGGTATAAAATCAAAAACAACTAAATTAACTGCACAGTTAAGAAATCACTTTACACAACAAACTTAAAAACTTCTTGAATGCAATATGAAAAAAAAATTAACGTTATCACTGTTAAGCACTGAAGTTAAGCACTGAAGTAAGAACAATACCTAATAACATGTCTAAAAAATGTTATTTTAATGTTCAGACCTAGGCAGGAAGCAAGAGCTATAGCTCTTGCATCATTTTTATAGCTTTGATACATACTATGATACATTACATTATAGATTATATGATATATTATATTATAATATATCATAAAATGTATAACATAATGTATAAAATAATGTATCATATGACTAAGCAAAGCTCAAATAATGACGCGATAGTTATTGCATTAATGTCGCTATAACTCTCGCTTCCGCCGAGGCCTGATGCTCTAATAAATAGCACAACAATTTCTAATGATAAAAGCTAATAATTTATTAAAATACCAATATTTCTAGAATTACTAACTTTAAATAAAAATTCAAAAATCTACAAAATTCAGAAATTTGAAAATTCTAAAATATGAATTAAAACAATGGCTCCCAAAGAAACAAAAATAATAATAAACTTTAATTTTTTAAAGCTAATAAATAACAAAAGTCAAAAACAATAAAATGTAACTTGCAACAAAAAATATGCAGAGATCAGCAAAAATTATTTCTACATTAAAATTTTTTCAAGAAAAATCAAACTAAAGCGAGAAATGCTTGACAGAAGCACGAAAGGGCTATTTAAAAAGAAATATTTTTAACCATCAGACAATTTCTCAAAAAAAGGACACTATCTTAAGAAATATGAAGCTAATTGCTAATTGAAAGCTAATTAAAATGTTCTTTATAATATATTAATTTATATTATGATACATTAAATAAATAAATATAAATAAATATGGAGTATGCTCCTAATAATGTAATTAGATATAAATATGCTCTTTATAATATATTACCATTACTATAAATAATAAATAATAAATTATGTTGCAACATAAATAGATATTTCAAACACGTTTTAATATTTTATGTTATGAACCTAAATTCCACTATTTCCTTACTTTAAATTGAGCACAGAACCAATACCCTTTAGGTTTGCAAGATATTTGTAGACAAACATAATGTGACCAATCTAAACAATGATCACACTGAAGCCATTTTTGACTTTTTCCATCCGCTTTAAATTGCCCGCATAATTGACATGGCCATTTTTCAATGCTCACAGCTTCACATTGTTTGATAACTTCAGCCCATGCAGCCTCTTCAAAATATTGCTTAATGTCATTAAGACTTGCTCTTTTATCTGCTATCTTATTCGATAAATGCTTTAAAAATTGGCAGGTGGTAATTTTAGCACACTCATGCAAAACCTGCTGGGCAACTTTTCTTTCTACAAACCAACAGAGACGGATATGATCTTTTTCAAAAGAACCCAACTTTTCAAATACTTTTAAAGGTTTGTCAAAAAGTCTCTGTTTGCTTTTACCTACACGGCCAGGTGGCTTCCGCTGGGGTTGCCTTAAAACTAAGTTTGTATGTGGCTTTTGAGAGACTGCTTCAGATATTTCTTTATTTCTGCATTCAAGTGGGGTCGACATAAAATCTGCACTTGAAGTTGACTGAACTTCTAAAATTTCTTTTGATAGAACTTCTGTAGGTGTAAAACCTTCTAGACAAGTATCACTTTGATCTTCTGTAGACGTAAAACCTTCAAGACAAGGATCACTTTGAAACTAAAAAAAATTAAACAGTTTTCTTATGCATTTCTTTAATGATTCAAAAACTGAAAGCATGTAAAACCCATTGACATACCATAAGTTCCCATTCACCAGAAATGCATTGTTGATTAATAGATTCTAACCAGGTAATCGCAAGTTCAAATTTTTGGGGTGGCATTTCAGAGAGCAAGGAGGCTATTGGTTGAAGGTAACTCATTGCTGTAGTAAATCTTTGTTTGGATGTGGCACAACAGAGAGGTAATGATTCTATACTTGAGGTAATATGAGATGGCGATTGGTCAAAACTTACCTGGTTTACTTCAGGATTACGTGAAATCCATCTAAATAAATCAATTTTATTGTAAATAATTTTTGTAAATAGTAAATAGTGTGAAGTAAGTTGAAAAATGTTTTGAAAAACCTTTATGCCAGTGTACACAAATTTAAATAAAAATAATTCTTTCATTTAATTGAGGTATAACAAACAGTCAATTTAGCAATAAAAAAAAGCAATTAATGTATCAAAGCATCGTCGTTTGTTTTGCTTCTTAGATAACCTGAATGACAAGCAACTTGTTAAAATAACTTCTTTCATAATAAACAAAATCAGAACATTCAATAACTAGTAAATGCTTTTGTGAAAAAACATCAATATTTATTTGTGTAATATTTATCTAAAACAGCTGTAGTCACAATATACACATACATCAACTGGAACAAGAAACCCCATAAAAAAACTGGTTTGCACCTACCTCTTGCAGCAAGGTATAATTCACAAGGTTACCTTTTATGAATCAACTCCAGATCATTAACTGTAACATTCTTAGTTCTTAGAGCAAAAAGAACATGTGCACATGGCACTCCAAACCCTGATGCAGCATCACAGACACAAACCCAGTCTATTATGTCATAAAAAGTTGTTTGACGATGGATTACCTGTAATGAATCACTGTCCTACAAAACCATAAAGTGAATAATAATTTTTTGCAGCCTTATTGAAAATCAAACAGTAATAAAAAAAGGATTACATTCAATAAAAAGTAATAACCTCATATAAACTAAAATCAGATTTTACACTTTTGTCATACTGTTCAATGAGATGACGAAGAATAAAAGAAGAAACATGACGCGAATAAAACTTGAGTGGCTCTGGAAGTTTATTATTAACTTTAAGTTGCTGGTCAAAGTCTGCATGTTTAGATTTTTCTATTTGCACTCTATTAACCTTAAGAATTCTATCTATAAGATTTCCAGGTGACATGCGTGACAAAAGGCCAACATCTTTTAGTGTTCTATGATATCTAATCAGAATAATATTAATTATTCTAAAAATAATTGTAAAATAGTTAATAAAAAAATTTACTTCAAAATTTAAAAAAATTTAGTCTTGCTTTAGTAAAAAATCATGGTTTTGTTTGATGTGAAACTTTTTCTATCACAAGACTTTTCCATTAATATTATTTACGTACTCTTAAAATAAGTACCTTTCTAGTCTGTTATTAGTATGATTGTCTAAATGCAATAGACCTTTTCTATAGTGACCCATAAACATTTCTGGTATTGTCAGCCAGTTTTCTTGAAGATACACATAGAACGTTGGGAAATTTTTTTCAATATTTAACAAGGCTTCAGTGCATGCTGCATGATTACCATACAATAATTTCTGTGTAGCCTAATAAAATATTTATATATAAAAGTGAGCATATAGTTGCATTTTTACAATATTTTTATAAAAATATTTTCCAATAGTGAGTAAGGTAAACAACAAAAAACACTAATATTATAATTGCAAACCTTGAATAATAATTCCTGATCGTCAGTTGTAAATCTACCCTTTTTAATTTGATAAATAAAAGCTTTAGCTACATGAAAACGACAAAGAAATATTTTATTTCCCGGAAAAACGGACTGTAGTCCAGATATTTCTGCTTGAGCTTTATCAACCATGAATATTGACTTATGAAAAGTTTCAATCCCGACCCATTCCTTAGCATGTGTCATTAGGAGCTGTAGATGTGACTGATCCTCACGATAAACTAAAGACTGCACTACAGGTCTCCCCATGCCAGTTTGATCCACAACAGCCATTGTGTATAATGGCATAGAGAAGTTGTTAATCTGGATATTTATAGGAAATTTATTTATAACAATTTATTAACTTTTTAATAAATAATACCTATTGTTTTAAGGAGAAGTATAACCTTAAATGTTATGCCACACTAAACCTAGGTTAATACAAACCTTATAGGTACCATCAAGCATGATACACTCGGGATACTTTTTTAACAATTTTATTTGTTCAGTTGTTGTCCATGAGATACACTCTACTTTTCTATCAAGATCGGCATCAATATGGGATATAACGTTTGGTAATTCCAGAACTTTAATAATTTCATCAAGAGCAGGACCTGTTTATTTGATAAGGAAAAAAATTAATCATTTAAAAAAGAGAATAACTCAAAGACATACATTTTAAAATTTAAGTTTCAACCAAAACAAAAACCTTTAAATTTCATTCTTTGCTTTATGTTATAAATATCACGAGGTCTTGTCTTTAAACCATGTCTATTTAAATTGTCTGTTACAAGAGTAGGATTAGCACCATGAGATAGCAGAAGCATTGTCTGCTGTTCGAGAACTCCTTTTGGTTGACGCTCCGAACTATACATAAAAAATTGCTCAGGCCCATGTGGATGGTTATGAACTAAATTTTTTTTCTTAATAAAATAACTTCTTATATCTTTTTTATAGGCTACATAAATAGCCATCTTACAACCACTTGCTAGAACACTATTGTCTCGTAACCCTCTGCCTCTCTTTAAGACACTGGGCATTACTTCCCCATAATGTTTGCATATCCACCTGTAAAAGCAAACTAAAAATAAAACTATGTTAAATATTTGTCTAACATTTTATTCTTAACATTTTGTTTCCTAATTGTTTATAATAGTTTATTCATTTAATTTATTCAATTTTAATTTTAATAAATTTATTCAAATCAAATTATTCATAATATAATCGATTTAGCAAAAAGTAGAATTAAGCTAAACCAGGCTCATCGCTATTTTGAAACCAAATTAAAATAAATTTATTATTTATTTAAAAAAAACATCAACCTATATTTTGATTTGTTTCATGGTTATTTTTCTAAAGAAAATATAGTGCAATTTTACATTTTAAATCCTTTATGTTTTTCTATGAACCACTACTCCTAATATAAGCAATGAACCTTCTTAAATTCAAAGGGTCTTTTATAACATTTATTAAACTACCTATCCTCAAAATTTGAAGTAAATCTGATGTGCCCATATTAAGTCTAGGTTTCCCCAAGCAGACAAGGTATTTTTGTTAATTTGAAAATTTGAAGCATTGTTACACTGAGTTCGCATATGTAAAATTTCCGGATCACATGGTAGTTTTATTAAATTCGGATTGGTGCTCAACACTTATTTTTTTATTTCGCGTAACTTTGTACACATTATATATATTTTTACAGATTATATACAGAGTTGTTAGCCCTAGGCCTTGATCTTGCCTTAAGGCCAAAAAATAGGTCCTTCACCTTGCAACTTTTGTCCTTGGCTTTATATGGTTGTTATATAATTTATATATTGACTATATATAAATACTAATATATAAGTACTGAATATGCGGTAGTGGTGTAGTGGTAAGAGCGCTCGCTTTGTAAGCGAGAGTTTCGGAGTTCTTCTCCCACCACGTCCCTGGAAGTACTGCGCTCAACTTAGTTTCTCCGCGCAGCGGCCTTGCTCGGCAAGGTTCGTGTTTCGGAGTTAAAGAGTTGAGAGAGAGTTGCACTACGAATAACAACTAAAAAATAAAAAACACAAAAAAATAAGTAGCCTCCTTGACTGTAGTGGCCCCCCTCGGGCCTTGGGGAGGTGAATAATGTAAAAAATATATATATATATATATATATATATATATATATATATATATATATATATATACAATATTGTATATATATAGTATTCACATATGTGTATACTATATATACTGTATATACTGTATATACCAGGGTTGGCATTAAAAAACCCACCCAAAAAAACCTGGGTTTTTTTAAAATAAAATTTTATTTAAAGGATTTTCTTTGCTTGGCTTTTTTCTGTGATTTATTTATTTCAGAAAATATTTAAACATAATTATGACTAATTAAAATGTAATTATTATTGAAAAGAGGATATGGATATGATCAGAATATAGTATTTAATAAGAATCAAAATTTTTAAAAGACATGATTTTTTTGAAATATTTCTGAAAAAATAGTTCTAGTATTTTTTACAATATACTTTCAGTGATCTCAGTGGCTTTCATCAACCATATCAAAGTCAGGCCTGTGTTCTATCTTACAAATTACTCAAGAAACTTTTATTCAAACAGTATTATTATTTGTGTAGCATTAAGTATATTTAACTTGCATATTTTGGTGCAATGTGTATTTTTCAGAAAAAAATCTTTATAAGAATGCCATTCGGAAGTGGAAGGAAGAAAGGGTGGGAGTGGAAGAAGGTCAGTGAGATAGAAGGGGACGAAAATAGTGTTCAGTGTGACCATTGTTCAGAGAAGATTAGTGGAAATATTGAAAGAGTTCATATTCATTTGGAGAAGTGTAAAGAGAGAAAGAAGGACACTGATGAACAAGAACCAAGACCTGAAAGCTCAATGAGCAATATTAGCCTCTTGTCAAATGAGTCAGATACTTCAATTTCCGAAGGATCTATTATGTCTAGCTCCACACCAGCAAAAAGGTTTAAAAGTAGTAACTTAAATAACTTTGTAGTTAGAACATCAAATGATCAGAAAGATGCCATAGACAAGCAAGTTGCCCGGTTTTTTTTCAGCTCTAACATGTCTTTTAATTCAGTGGGAAAATATGAGTTTCAGAAACTTTGCTCTCTTCTTCGCCCTGGGTATGTCCCACCAAGCCGAAAGAAACTGGGTGGAGATCTATTAAATGAAGTCTATGATGATCTGTCAGCTGGTATAAAGAACGAACTGGAAACAAAAGACACGTTGGTAATTTGTCAAGATGGATGGTCTAGTATTCAGAATGACCCAATAATTGCTCACTCATTTTATGATGGAAAAAAGAGTTATCTGTACAACATACTTGACTCAGGATCAGAAAAAAAAACTCCAGAATACTGCTTCAAAATCATCAATGAAGCTATAGTTAGCATAAAAAATGATTATAATAAGTTTGTATTTGCTGTCTGCACTGACAATGAAGCTAAGATGAAGAAAATGAAAGAGCTGATCAAACAAGAGTATGCTGATATGTTAACATATGGCTGTAATGCACACTATATGAACTTGCTACAGAAAGACATTTGCAATTCTTTTTCAACAATTCTAAAACAGGTTGTGGAAGTTCAGAAATATTTTAGAAATGTGCATATGGCCCATGGTTTGTTAAAGGAAAAAGGTGGATGTATGCCTCAGCTGCCAAATGAAACACGCTGGAACTCTCAAGTTGCCTGCATTGAGACATACCAGAAAAATTATAATTTCTACGTGGAGATCTATGGAGAGATGATGGAAGATTTTCCAGCCAATATTGGAAGAATAATTGAGAATATAGCCATCAAACATGAGGCAAGTCGTCTTCTTAGTCAAATGAAAAAATTGGGGATTGCCTTAGACAAGATGCAGAGTGATTCTTGTCATCTCTCTGTCGCAGTTCATATCTGGTATTCATTGATAAAGGATGAAGAGCTATCCATATACTATGATGCAATAAAGAAGAGATTTCAAGATGCTGTACAACCCTTTCATATTTTGGCTTATATAACTGAACATCGCTATGTAGTTGATTACAAAAGCTTCATTGATAATGATAATGAAAACAGTGCAGAACAATGGTTAGAGGACAGGAACCCTGATTTCTTGGGTTTACTATACAAGTTTAACTTGAAGGACAGGGAGGTGTTCCCCAAGCAAATGTTCTCAGAATCACTGAAGGTTATCTCTCCATCAGAATGGTGGAACATCATGAAAGGAAAAGTTACTAGATCTCAAATCAGGGATAAAGAGGTTTCTGCTAATTTTTGCAGCTTTCTAGCTTCTCTACACTCCTGTCCCGCTAGCTCAGCCTCAATTGAGAGATGGTTTTCAACCTTTGGATTTGCCTGGTCGAAGATCAGGAATCGTCTTGGTGCAGATAAGACAATGAAACTTGTGAAGATTTACAAATCATTTCACAATAGATCAGCAGCTGACAGCAGTTTCTGTGATGATATCGAATCTGATCAATAAGTAGGTAAGTAGTAGGAAATATATACAATATACAATAGTGTATACTGTCATAGTATATACAGTATACACTATTGTATATATAGTACTGTACTGCAGTAATATATATATATATATATATATATATATATATATATATATATATATATATATATATATATATATATATATATATATATATATATATATATATATATATATATATGAGTGTACACTCATATGTATAAATAAAATATATAAATACAATAGTATTGATAACACCAGTAATAATAAGGTAAGCTGTGACGATTACTGTGACAGTTCTGTATTGCAGCACACTCGAGTGTCAATACTATAATTATTTATAGAGTTATCAATACTATAATTATTTTTTATTATTATTATATTGGGCTCACCTACAACCATATATAGCATCAAGAGGAATACAACAAATCTGGGAACCTTCCTTTACTTTTTTACTGTAATGTTCAACTTTTTCTTTTGAATCAATTTTAACGGGGTGAAAATTTAGTCTACAATATTCATTAACAGACTTTTCTGCTTCATCAAAATTTTTATAGTTCTTTATGAAAATATCCTCCATTTTTTAATCTTTTGAACTCTTATTAAAACTCTTAACCCTTCTTTCTACAAAAACTTTCTTCTAAAATAAACCCTTTGTTTTAAGCATGCGCACTTAAGAAAATGAAAGTAAATTTTCAAAAATATTCTAAAAATAGATTTTCACTGTACCTATCAAAAAACGCATCCTTAGGTACAGTGAATTTTCACTGTATTTATAATTAACGGTTTGCGATTTATAGATAACAACGACTTCATAACATGCCGCTGCTGTTAGCTCCGCTAACTATAATTACGGCAACCGTTTTAAATTTGAAAACGAGGCGTACCTTTGACTTCTATTATATATTGTTTACCAAAGTAATAAAGCAATATTTTAGTATAATCTATATATAATTTAGTATAGTAATATAATTTAGTATAGTGTAAAACAAAATAAATTAATGGCTTATTTAAGAAATTAGCGAAAATGCCACTCTAATGTTCTAGCTCTGGCAGAACCATCTTCTAGTAGTGAAGAAGAGAAAGTTGAAAAAAATAATGACAATTCAAAATTTACACAAAATATCAGTTAAGTAGAAGTAGACAAAAATTCGGAAAGCGATTATAAAAGTGACGAATTTCTTTATGAGAAAAAATGTTCAACAAAACTTGTTTTGTGAAACTATTTTAAATTATAGAGTTTCAAAAGAGAGTGTTATATTTTCTTACTGGTATAAGAAATCCAAAGCACAATGACAAAGCCTGGTTATAATAGTGAATTTATAAGCCGAATAAGTTTTATTTTGTCGGTAGCTATTAGATGAAGAAAAAAACACAATCATCAGGAGTGAGTTTTAATAAGTATTTTATTAAATAGTTATATCATTTAGTTTCAGAACTTTTTTTAATTTTATGTCTAAAACTTTATGTCAAAACTTATAAAAACTTATAACTGTATATATTAGAACAATGGCTTCTTGTTTGGTAGTATAATTTCAATGGTTTAAGGGCAATTATTGTTAAAAGTCTACAGTTTCATTTTCATTAATATGGTTATAATACAATATGAGTGAGGTTAGGCAATTCTTACAACCAGATGCTATTCCTGGTGTTAACTTGTTATTCAGATCAGGACTGATTATTTTTTTCTTGTTATACTAACAGAAGTCTACCAGACTATATGGTGCTATGAAAGGTATACCTTTGTAAGATATATAAAACATTTTTATTTTTATTTACAGCTTCTTCTATTGAATACGATGAAGCAACTAAAACTTTAATTGATGGCATTTTGTCTGACTTCTTTAAATATGCTCCATTTCAAAAAGGTGGCGGAAAAGAAGCAAAACTAGATTGATTGTTATAAATATTTACATATATTTCAATAAAGAAATATTTTCTTGTCTACTAATATTATGTTTTCAGTGTTAATTATAATACATATAAAAGTTTAAGGTTAGCGAACAGTTAAACTTCAACCATTATTTCAATTTGATGCTAGCATGAACTAACGTTTAGTACTTTTCAATATCCATATTTTTCTGCATGTCAGGCTGCACCTGACAGACCAAACTTTTATTTTGACTCCAGCCTGAAGGCTGAAGTCAAAATAAAAGTTTGGTCTATCAAAGAATATTTTGTTGCGTCTAACTGTAAATGAACAAAAAATAATAAAAATATAAATATAAGATATGGGGAACCGCCCCATTTTGACCCTTAAGCATCAGACAGGTCACTAATATTGTAGAAAAAATATATCTTTTAAAGTATGCCATGTTCCATCTCAAAAGAAACGAAAATTTATAAAAATTTTAAAAATAATAATCATGTTTTATAAAAACATCTCTAAAAAAAATTGACTCAAAAACACCAAGAAAAAATTGATTTTTTTTAACAATGTTAAAAAAAAACTTTTAACATTTTTTAAAAAAATCAATTTTTTCTTCGTGTAAATGCGTAAAAACTAGTTTTTACGCACTAGTAAAAACTGTTTTTACGCATTTTTATTTTTTACAAATGCTTCTGGTTTCATACATGGATTGGCAAATAAGTATGATCTGTTGTGATAAAATTTATAATTTTGTTTATTTTCAGCCCAGTCTAATATATATATATATATATATATATATATATATATATATATATATATATATATATATATATATATATATATATATATATATATATATATATATATATATATATATATATATATATATATATATATATATATATATATATATATTTATATATATATACATATATATTTATTTTACATATATATATATATATATATATATATATATATATATATATATATATATATATATATATATATATATAAATATATATATAAAATGAAAGAAAACAACAATAAAAACTCATCAAGTGCATGTATATACACTTAATGAGTTTTTTGTTATTGTTTTATTTTATTTTTTATATCAATTTCTATATCAATGAAATTTCTTGGGATTCAATAAGAAAAGAATACATTACGTTGTTTATCCAATAAATCATAACTCGTTGACTCCATGATAACATTAGATAATCGTGTTGTTATAAAAAAAATCCTCAATGAATTACTACATATAAAAGTTATTAGAATATACCAATGAAATTTTTTGGGATGCCATATAAAAAAAATACCTTACGCTGTTTATCCAATTCATCACAATTCATTAACTCCATTATAGCATTTGATAATCCTGTTGTTTCAAAATATACCCTAAATGAAATACTACATATAAAGTTATAAAAATATATTCCGAAGAATTTAAAACTATAAACACATTGTGATCTACACAAATGTAACTATAGATATTCTGTATTTCAATAAAAGAGTTCAATACATTAAACACGTTTAACTTGCGAGTAATAAAGCAAAATCATAAAGGACAAACATCATTATTATTTGATGTCTTTATGTGCTAACGCTTGATACTACTCGACATTTTACTGGAATCTTTTTCTCCTGACTATGTGCAAAGTAATTTAAATAATTTTGCATCTAATTTCTAATAATAGATAGATATTAAAGCACTAAACTTACATTAAAAAGTAGCAGTATATTTATATATTATAACTAATCTATAAATTAAAAACTAACTAACTCACAATATTATGTTATCTTCATTTTTCCTTTTTAACTTATTAGTATTTTTTGTTTTTGATTACATTGTTAAAACCATTATTCAATCTAATGCTAACAATTAACTCAATTACGTCGTTTTTTATGTATGTAAAAATAATTAAAAAAGCTGAACAAATGATAATAATGATAATGAGAAAAATTATGATTCTACACTTATTGGCATAAATAAAAGGTAATGTTTAATCGACATATGATTTAAACCCAGTCACGCAAAGTGAATGTGAGGTCAAACTTGTAAAATAAGTATAAAATTGTAACCAAAATAAATAAAAACTGAGTTAAAAACACCTATATGTCTGCGCGTAAAGTAACGAGTTTGGATAATGAATAATTGAAAGAATATAAAATAAAAACAGCTAGTCAGAATATAAAAAATAAGACCTTTTTTTTTTTTTGTTAGAGAATAGACTCTCATATAATTAAAGAATTTTACTCACGCGATCGAAAATATACCATATTGAATAAAAAAATTTATTATTTCTTAATTAAATCCTAAAATATTATTAGATTAACTCATAAACATAGTTTTAATATTAAATAAGATATTATAATGGTGATCAAACAATAAAAAAATTAAACAAACTCAATAATTTAATGAAAAGAACATTAAAAAATCCAAGTATGAAATGTGCCTGCCAATACTATGTGTATTAATCTTTTATGAATTTAAAGAACATTGAAGAATTGAACAAAAACCTAACTTCTGGTACCATTTATAGGATTTTTGAAGGGCCTGAATTCCATGTAATTGCTGGTCTACCCGGTCAACACCACCCATATGCATATTTGATGACTTGACCATTAACGGTTTGAGTATAATGTCACCATCTTTATCGGATTTTCCTGATTTCACCATCAATGGATTGTGATATGTTGACAGCATGTAAACAACTTTTTTTTTGTTACTCAATTTGTCTTTAGTTGCACGATATTTGCAAGCTAACATTTTATTGTCTTCGCTGCGAGTTTTTTAAAAAAACAGCAGTCCCTTTTGCAAGTTGCTCATTTAAATTTCTCTGCTGCAGTCTTTTAGGTTTGAGCGAATAGTTTCACTAATATAAGTCTTCTTGGACAAGAACAAGCAGAACCAGGGTTTGAATAGTAATTATCAGTAAAGATTATATGACCTTTATGTAGAAATGGTCCCATCAGCTTTATTGGTATACGTTGGCTTGAAGGCATTGTAGAACTTTTGTCATCATCTTACACCTCAGTACCACAGTACACTAGGAAATCAAGTGTAGCACCATCAGATTTAGTAAATTCATATACCTTTATTCCAAATTGTGCTCTTTTTTTATACATTGACGAAAATGCAACCTGCCTTTATAAAGAACAAGGGATTCATCAACACTCAAGAGTTGTCCTGGGCTGTAAACTTTTTGACAACGCTCTCTAATCATGTTGAGGAATGGTCATTAAGAATATGATTAGGATCATTCTTGTTATTGAAATTGATAAATTTAGGGTAATCTTGAAACGGTCTTGATACATGGTTTTCGAAAAGATTGGTGTCAAATAAAGGTCGTCGGTGGACCAATGTTCAAATTTGGTTTATGTATAACACCTGTTAATATAATTAGACCAAAAAATTATCTTTTTAACTACTGTAACAGTTTTCCAATTCTTAAGGTAAGAATTATTGGCCTTTTCTGGGTGATTACTCAAAAAATCTTTGCAGTATCGGTTACTTTTAGAATCAATATATTCTAAAATAGTATTGGTTAAGTAAGCTTCAAAAAAAGTCAAGAGTACTGTCTCATCTTATTCTAACATATAGATCTTCAGTAGAAAAGAATGGAAAAGTGTCATTGGATTTTTCTTCATTATCAGCATCAACATGCTCCCATTCTAACTCTAATTCTGTTTGATCAGGTACAACACGATCAATGATCGACCACCACAAACACGAGGAAACATAACCCTAATTTGGCCTCGGTTAGATCGTAGATTAGATTGTTAGTTGTAAAAGCACCTCGGTTTGGTTGTTGGGTTGTGCAAGCACCTCTATCGAGAGCAATACGGTCAAAAAATTCTAAGCTACTTACATTTCTACTTCCACCTCTGCCTCTCGCACGTTTCTGGGGCTGTGAAAAATTATAAGATAGTTGTTGAGTTTCATAACATTCATTTTCACTATCAAATTCTATACTTATATTATACATGATTCCTCATAAATTTCTTTTACGGTTTCAGATTCTTTAATTAGGTCATTATCTGTTTTCTCATTAGATAAATAAATATCCATTGCAGAAATTTTGATTTTTAGGGGTAATTGGGATAGATGGTGAAGGTAAAACTAAATTTTGAACTGGTAAATCCTCAGACAAGGGTAGTAGTTCTTCATTTACATAATCTAAAATATTTTCAGAATGACTATAGTTACAAAGATCAATATTATTATTGCTATCTACATCACTATCATCAAAAAAATTATCATTGATATCAGTATAACTTGTTCGTTTTAAAGCCATTTATCATAATCCATTTTAGACCGATCTAGAAATGCAAATGACAAACGGTTTAAAGTATCAACTTTAAAAAATATTCCTTTATCAGATATATATTTAATGTTTTCTCAAACCTCTATAGATGCTCAGGAAAAGTTAAAATTATTGATGGACCGCCAGGTGGTTCACTCTTCATTTAGAAACAGATTTTATGCACTGTGGTGCGGGTCAAATGTCAGGAAAGAGTTAACTTTCCCAAGGCGTACTACTTAACTGCAGATTTATCCATTTATAGTATAAGTAAATGATATAAATATAATTATATTTATTCATTTATGTATATAAATAGTTATAACATTGCATACACAAATTTAATACATAAATATAATTATATGAATGCCATTTACTTATCTTATAAATGATATAAATATAAAATAAATAATATAAAGTACAAATGGTTTGAGATCCTCAAAATCATACATCATACTACTAGTATAACATTGAAGATTTTATACTAATAGTATGATTTTGAAGATGGCGAGTCTTTATAAAAATAACGCATGCGTAAACTCTTTTTTTTTTTCAATTGCAAAGATGGTTTAAGCCTGGAAAAGGTCGACACGGTCGGCACAGTCGGCCGATTGTAAAACGACAATGGCTAACCATTGGAGTATGAACGGCGTCACCGGCGCAGTGGTACCGGTTATCTGTCAAAAAATCCCATGCATGGACCAAGCATGGAGATTTTGCTGGAATGTACACTCCTTGTATGTTCTACCTATTTGTCTGTCAATAAATGTACACTTCATGCATGTTCTTCCTATTTGTCAGTCGATATATGAAAAATGAAGGATTAAGGTTTTACTTGTAACATAATATGTATGTATAAAATATTTATACTATAAACAACAAATATATATTTTATCGTTTACTTTATGAGCTATAAAAAAATTCTGGGGGGTTTTTTCCTTTGAAATTTTTTTCTCATGGAGATTTTTTCC
This sequence comes from Hydra vulgaris, assembly GCF_038396675.1. Taxonomy (NCBI): domain Eukaryota; kingdom Metazoa; phylum Cnidaria; class Hydrozoa; order Anthoathecata; family Hydridae; genus Hydra; species Hydra vulgaris. Next base: position 21,392,310 of record NC_088923.1, read on the forward strand.
TGGTAATTGTTTTCCTGCTACCTAATTTTACATATGAACTCAATTTTAAAGTATGACTATTGCAAACATAAAATTTTTATTAGAAAAATTGCAATTTTGCAAATTTTTTACAATACTCATTGTTTTCGTTAGCCAAGAACCAAAAGTATAAATGTCCATTTTTTATGTTACCAAAAAAATTGAATACTATAACTAACCTACTAGTTATTTAAATATTTCCTCATTTTTGAGACAAAATTTTGTGGGCACATACTTCGCTGTTTTATGAATATTTATTGATAATAAACGGAAAAAATATAAGTTGTGGACTACTGGCTCTCAGTTTAAGTTACGTTTAACGTTATATTCAATTTAAAAAATTTTACCTGTAGGTTCTTTGCTGATATTATGTTGAGCATTGAGTTAAGAAAGTTTTTAATTTTAGGTAAAAAACAAAGTTTTTACCTGTTTTTGAAAAAAAGTGAGTTCATTTTTGCGAAATAATTTAATGGCTATTCCGGATCAAACTTGCGAAATAATTTAATGGCTATTCCGGAAGAAAAAAAACGAGTAATATAATCAATCAAAATACGATTAACGGAAAGGAACAATAACAACTTATATTTGAATAACTTGATAGCTTATATTTGAATAATTTGAATAACTTGTTTTTTGTAACTTATTTGACTAAGTTTTTTTTTTAACTTATTTAACTAAGTTTTTTTTTAAACTTATTTGACAAAGCTTTTTTTTTAACTTAATTAATTTTATTTTTAACTATACTGATTATACTCTCTTTTCATTATTCATTTAACACCAACTTCAACTCATTAATCATTTAAAATTAACTTCTATTCATTAATCATTTAACACCAATTTCTCTTCATTAATCATTTAACATCAACTTATCTTCATTAAACATTTAACACTATTCATTAATCATTTAACACCAGCTTCTCTTCATTAAACATTTAACACTATTCATTAATCATTTAACACCAATTTCTCTTCATTAATCATTTAACACTATTCATTAATCATTTAACACTATTCATTAATCATTTAACACCAATTTCTCTTCATTAAACATTTAACACTATTCATTAATCATTTTTCACCAATTTTTCTTCATGAATCATTTAACACTATTCATTAATCATTTAACACCAACTTCTCTTCATTAAACATTTAACACCTACTTCTCTTCATCAATCATTTAAATCCAACTTCTCTTGATTACTCATAACACCAACTTTCTTTCATTAACCATATTTACAACTTCTACTAGTTCTATAGAAAGGGAAATTGAAATAATATTACATGGAAATAAGTAGAGTTAAAAAAGTATACCAAAAATTTTATAGAAATATTTTCAAAATGATACTCATTTTAAATGAGATAAAGTCATTTTTCTAGGTTGTAAATTAAGATTTACCCTGGTTACTTACTATTTGTAAATTCCTTTTAAACACATATTTTTATTTTTTATGAAAGGAACAATATGATGCCTCCTCATCTTCTTATGTATAGTACAATGCGTTTGCTCTTGTCTATTTGTCACTTCTCCATTTAATTGCAATGCAACATCAGCTTTGTTTAGAGATTTCTTGATTTATTTTTACGTAAACGTAGATGTTTGCTTCATTTTACTTACTATTATATATAAACTTATTAAGTGAAAAACAAATAAAAAAGCATAACTACTTCAATGGCAGTAGTTCTGCAATATATTAACATAAAAACCTAAAGTTTATATTAATGACAAACAGTAGCTAAAAGAAACTTTTAGCTACTGTTTGTCTTCAAAATAAACTTTAAGATAAAAGTAACTAATGGCTAAGAAAAAATTATGTAAATTTTATTTATTTTTTTACTGTAATACGAGGAAATTTTTGTGGATCTTCTATAACAAATACAGAGTTGAAAGTTTTTATTGAGAACATTAGCAATATCATCACGACATGTGTGTAGCAAACCATTTTTATCCATTATCGTTTTGATACTAAATTTTTTGTGTGATTTTACATAAGCATAATATAGTTTTGGATTTTCTGACAACTTTGCTATTTTTTTTCAAAATTTTTTATTTTTGTTTTAACTAGTTAAATGAACTAGTTTTTTTTTTAATCTGTTTTGTTTATTAAAATATATTGGATTTGCAGCTGGTCACATTTACAACCATTTGATAATAATTTGTGCCATAAACTTGTTTTGTTTCTAATTGACTATTTTACTTCTCTCTCAATCCAAGGTTTGAGTTGTCTTTTTTTTATTGAAGTATATACTTTTTTTTCAAGAATGTATTATTGGTATAGTTCATTTTAGATATTAAGAAATATTCCAGAGCGATCATTAATAGTATTATTTCCAAAAAGAACAAAAAGATAGCATTGTTTAAGACTGTGTAATTACCAAGTTTCAATTTTAGTAGTGTTTTTGACAAAGTATTTCCAGCTAAATTTTTTTTGTAAAGAATTAATAACATAAGGATGTCTGTAAAAAGATGCTGTCCATTACACTTTAACAGAACTAAAGGACATTATAAATATCCGATAAGGTTACGTATGCGTACCAATATGTAAAAATTGCAACATAAACCAATATTGGACTAATATTAGCAATTTAATATAAACCAATATTTACAAACAATATTACACCAAAATTGGCAAACCAAAATTGGTCGATATTGGCATATAAGTATTGGATCAATACTGGCATTTCAATATCAATAAAAAAATAATGGCGTAACTTTTAAAATTTTTAAAACAAACGCAGTTTTTTTTAGTGATTACAAAATGGATTTTTGATACATTAAAGGTAGCAGGGGAATAAGAACACATTTTTTTTAATTTTGAAAAATTCGAAAAAAGAATTTTTTAGTTTTATAAGGTGTCTTTTTTTATGAAAATATTGTTTCATTAAAAAACTTGTGCGTTGTAGCAAAATTTGCCCTTCTAAATAAAGATAATTAAGTTCTAAGGTTATAGTAACCGCCATAGCAAGGCTTTTTGTCGAATATCTCGGGATTAAAACTTTATCTAAACATCTAGTTTTTACCTTTTATTTATTTTTGTTCCTTTAAATATCATTTCATTCAGTCGATAAGCTATACACTGAAGCCTCTAAAACCGTTTTAAATTCAGATCTTCTAAATATGATTATGTTATTGGTTCTTATTTCCTACTGTTAAAGAATCTAGAATAATTTCAATCAATAAAGCTATCGTCACTTGAAATGGGTTTTGAAAAAGGTGTAATAAATTACGCTCAAGAAAAAAAAAAAAAGAAATATGCAACAAAATCTTTATATGCTAATAAATTAACATTAATAAACAATGAATTAAGTCAAAACAAATCAGCATATGGAAAAAAAGTTCTCTCATTTTCTGAAAGTGACCCTCCAAACTTTACCCCTGCGCACAATTTTTCATAAACAGTAGTCTTTTCTTATCTTTTATGAGTATATTTGGAATATGCTCTGTTTATGTTGCAGCAATACACATTAAATATCTTTTAATAAAGATAATGGTTTTTTTCGAGTTTTATTTTTTTTTACTAATTTTTTTGATAATGTTTACATTGCCTTTCACAATGTTTTTCACAATGTTTGTGGTCTTATAACAAATGTTTTTTCCTGCTACCACCATATTGCTAAAAGTATAACTTAGCCGATGCTCCCATTTACTGCTATCACAGTATTGAATAAAATATTATAATTCTTTTCAACAGTTAAACATTTTTAATGAAAAAAAAATTTTCATTGCATTTTTTTTAGTTTTATTAGAAATATTAATCAACTTGCAACATTAAACATAAAATATATCTTTAATGTTGCAAGTATTATTGAATATATAACCACCTCATCCTTTTTTATTTAAAAAATAGTTTAATATTATAATAGGTTTTTTCATTATAGAATAATAATCCGTGGTAGCTCTATTTTAGAAGACCTGGCTTGTATAGACCTTTACTATATGGCTCTTTCCTAATTTTTTCTTAGCAAATGTGCGGAATAAATGCTATGATGTTTTTTGGTCAGAAAATATTCATATGACAGGCGTCAGATAAATGCCTTTAGCTGTATGTTTAACACAGGTCCTTTTTACAAATAGAACATATTTTATAGTGGATAAATATGGAAGGCAAAAACTTCTTATGTTTGGGGCTTTTGGTATATTTATTTGCAATCCCTTACTTGGAGGTAGTTTTCAAATTTTTGTTATACCTGTAAATAATAAAACGTTGGAATCTCATTTTGATAATAGTGATATTAAGATATATGAAATCAGTAATGTTGTGTTCCTTAATAGCTAGTCATGGTTGACCTTCACATATTTTATTTATTATAAGTTACAACGGGGGGCTCTACCGTTGCTATTTATGTCTTCAATTTTCCCTCCTCGTCAGCATAGTTTTTCTTGTGTCTTTGTTATAAGTGTTTTGCTTTTATTGTAACATTTTCATTTAATAGTTTTTTTCATTTAATAGTTTCATTTAATAGTAGGTTTTTTTCAAGTTCAAGGAGCTCTATGACTTTTTTCCGTATTTTGTATTATTAGTATATTCTTTCTTTACTACATTTTGCCTGAGACAAAGGATAAAACTCTTGAAAAGATCGAACATTATTACCAAACTAACCACGGATTTCTAATTTATCTTAATTGAAGTTATTTATATTTTGAAAATAATGCTTTTTTAAACGGTTTAGTCAAAGTTTTTGTTTTAATGAAAATATTATGGAACGAAAGTTAAAATTTTAGTAATCGCTTTTTTTATTTTTTTGAATATTTTTACAATTATAAACTGCAAAAACTTTTTTTTTTAATTTTATTTTTTTGTTTTGTCGTATACATATATAAAAACAATTAATATTTCAGTATAAATACAAATGGCCGTGGCAAGAAAAAGACACAACTTGCCTCCAAGTCCCAAAATATGATTCCATAAACGATAAATAACTACGTACAGTATATATAGTTGTTACTAATATACGTAAATTAAAATTTACAAGGGAATAAAGAAAGAGAAAAAAAAAAAGAAAAAAAAAATTATATAAATTGAAAACTATTACAATGAAAAAATTTTAAACACTTTATTTAATTGTTCCACTTTTAAATATAGCAAATAATAATTATTAAATTTGATTTAAAATAATGAAATAATTTGTAAAAAAAGCGAAATAACAAAGTCGTAGGAAAAAAGTAACAAAAAAATAAATATACAAAAATAAAAACCATTTTGCGCAACATAACTTGCAATAAAATTTATTAGTTGCAGTTTTTCTTTTGAAAAATTAAAACAAAAAGTTACAAATTAAAAAAATAATAATAATAAAGTTACATGTCTGTTAAACTCTTTTAAATTAAAAATAAAAAAATATGTTAGTTAATTAAAATTAAATACATATTAAAATTATTAATTAAAGCAAAATTAATAAGTGCTTGTTTCTCTCGGTACAAAAAAATATAATTTAAACATGATTTAACCAAAGAGATTGTTAAGTTAAACTTTTGAATAAAATAGAAAAGCTTATTACACTGCGTAAAATAGTTTTATAAAAATGTACCTTCAATGTTTATTGCTAAAATTTCAATTTCACTACAGAAGTTATATTTTAATTTTTTTTTAATCATTTAATGGTTAATCTTTACTAAAAATGTACTAAAAACTAAAATGTAGGAATTTCAGCTAATTTTATGTAATTAAAGTCCCCTGACATTCACTTCATTTGACAGTCACTTTCAATCCATGTTAGTGTTTCTTCGATTCCCGTATGTAACCAGTGGGTTACATACGGGAATCGTTTAGAGGATTTGATCGTCGTAACAGACAATGCTCCATGTCACGCTGGTTTGGAAAGGGTGTTTGAAAATTCACCGGCTCAGTTGTTACTTCGTTGTTATTCGGACCCTACAGCCCAATGTTAAACCCAGTGGAAGCTATCTAATCCAAAATAAAAATAAACGCTAAAAATGTTATTCGCATTCCACCTGTATTCAGTGCTGGGAATACGGAACAACGAATGCAGTATTTAGAAAAGATTGTTACGGCGGCAAAAAATACAATAATGGGAGGTGATTGTACACGCGCTGTACAACATACGACTACGCATTACGCAATGATTTTAAATATGGAAGACGTCCAAGTTGGTGATTAACTGAATATTGCAATGATTTTTAATGACGCTGTTTAAAATTTAAATTTTTATGTAAATAAATTCTTTGTGTTTTATTTATTACTCATCTGAAATCTCAATTAAATTTTTAACAAACAAAAATAAAAGAAAAACCTCCTAAACCTCAAATGCCTTTTTCATGACTTTTTATATTTTATTAATATTATATTATTATTTTCAGCTTTAAATTACAAAGTATATTAGGACTACAAAATTCAAAATACAAAGAACTTTGTATTCTTTATACTTTTCTCAATTACAACTTTTATCTTCTCAATTACATCTTACGATTTCTTATTTACAACTTTGGTGTTCTAAATTACATCTTACGTTTCTTAATGACTACTTTTATCTTCTCAATTACATCTTACGATTTCTTATTTACAACTTTGGTGTTCTAAATTACATCTTACGTTTCTTAATGACTACTTTTATCTTCTCAATTGCATCTTACGTTTCTTAATTGCAACTTTCAAGTTCTCAATTACATCTTGAAAAGGTGTAGTCTGAAACCACCATAAAAAGAGGTTTCCTGACTTTTAACACTTTTTAATCAATAATTTTGGAAACCGCACGTATCCGCACGGTCCGTGCGTATCCATATCTGATTTTTTCAGAAATCAATTTTATAGACACCATAACCATAGCTACAAATCAATTATAAAAATTTAGCGTGGGAAAAACGTGGGGGACTGCTGAAAATACTGGTGAACTTTATGATTTATTATTTCCTCGCTCATTTTATAGTTCAATTGCTTATTAGTAAACAAAAGCAAATAAGTAAAAATATGAGTTTGTTATAAAATCTCCTTCACAAAGTTTTTTCAAAAATGTTTAACACTTTATTCTTATTCATATAAAAGGTTTAAAGAAAATAACTTTTAAAATAATGAAGAAAATTAATTTCAATTAAACATTTACAAAAATATGAAACAGTATGGCTTCAAAAATTATTTTATTACATAAAGTTAGCTGAAATTTCTACATTTTAGTTTTTAGTTCATTTTTAGCTGAATATCCTACATTTAATTGGCCTTGGTTAAAAATTAAGGATTTGGCCTTGAAAACGTTGGCCTTGGCTTTGAAAGATTTGGCCTTCATCTTGCTGGTTTTGGCCTTGGCCTTCACAAAAAATACTTAAAATTAAAGAGTTGAAAGTTTTCATTCAATTTCTTTGTATTTTTTGGTTTATTTTTATAACATACGGTTTTATTGTCACAGCAATTGTTACCTACAGTTTTGTTAATAACTGGCCTTAACCTATAGCAAAAATTTAAGTCTTTGGTCTTGAAAATGTTTGCGTAGGCTTTGGCTTTGAAACTCTTATTTTTGGCCTTGGCCTTTATAGGTGTATGTATATATTTATTAAGTTGACATTTGTATGCAATCTTTTTGTATATTAATTTTTGTATTTAGTTGAGTTTGATTATTCTATGAAAAATTTGTTTTTTATATAAATACTATTTATTACTACAAAAAAAAAATTGGAGTTTTAACCCACCATACATTGTTAGGGGTGCAGAGCTTCCGAATAATACCCTCTTGCACCCTTTTTCCGAGTTTATCACTAAAATCTTTCTTTTGATGCCAAATTGCATGCGTTTAAATATGAAGATACTAAGTAACAATCTTGATATTGGGTCAAAGGGTGCACCCTAAGTTAAAAGGACTAGCCTATCAACCTAAAGTATTTTTAATAAATAGAATATATTAAAAAGTATAAACAAAAATTGTAAATTTCAATTTAATGATAACATTTCCTTTTAAAAAATCTACATTTTTCAATATAATAAAGGGTTTTGTAGACGCCCCTCTAGCACCCTTCGTATATTATTTGTATATACATTTTGCCCTTTGTTAGATCTATCTTTTGATACCAAGTTGTATGTAATTCGATAAGAATTGATCAAGTTATGACGTTTTAAGTTAAAAAAACTTAAAATTTAATGACAGTTTTTTCAAGAAATCCATATTTCAAAACTTCGGTACTCAAAGTGCCATAACTTTTTGTAGAATAGTTCAATTTTGATAATTTTTTCACCTTAAAAATACTGATTTAAAGACCTTTCCAAAGATATATAACAATTTAATGTTTTGAAAAAAATTCAAGTCACGTACCTATTGATACAAAAACAAATTGGAGGCTTGCCCAACTCAAACCCTCAGCCGCAGCATCTTCTGAAACCTGTAGCAACAGTTATTGTAGCATTATATCAAAAAATTCATGTCAATACATTTTATATACTGGAGTCAAAATGTGGCTGCACACAATTTAAATATTCGTTTTTAATTAGCCGATTTTGCACTTTTAGTTTGCTATAAGCTATTGTTTAATGTTTGGTAAACAGTTTTAAAATCAGCAGGGTTATTTTTATCTTTCTCTATCAAAGTATCAATTTTGTAAACCAATTTTATAATTTTTAATGAACTAGAGTAAAAGCTCTAAAAGTCTAACAACTTCTTTAAGGTCACAATTTCATAAAAACATATGTTGAACAGTACTCTCAGCACTCACTTCTTTAAAGACTTCTTCAAGTCCAGATTTCGACAAAAGAATCCCAATGCTCCCGAGAAAACTCTAGAGTGTATGAACTCTACCAAGTTTGTACACAATGTTCAGATTTTCATTTTTCAGAATTACATTAGTTTTTAACTAAAGTAGTTGAAATACAAGAACGACATTTTTTTGGCTTGAGATATTAAAATATAAGAGTCGAACAAATACATGGTTCTTTGAAAAGATATAAGGCAATTATATGAAAAAAATTGAAAACAATTTTTTGTTTAAATTGTTTTTAGATGTTGTTAAAGCATTAAAACAAAAATGGATTTTTGAAAAGATTTCTTTGAAAATATAAACCATGCTGTTTGCTACAGCAAATAATTTTTCAATACAGGTGAATAAAATAATGGTTTTGCAAAATCTTTGACCGCTGTAAATGTTAACTTTGGTAGTTCTTAAAGTTTATACATAACAAGGATGTATGATTATTGGATTTTTAAAGAAAGAAAGTTGTTTATGCTTTAAACGCTTAATAGCATAGATCGTTTTATAGAGTAGGAGGAAATTGCAATAACAACCATTCCTTAAAATGTCATATTTCCAGTTAGAGTGGATATGTTGAGGTCGACATTTTTAGCAACCCATTGAGTAAGTTTATTCTTTCTTATTTCAACTGTGTATTCTTTTTCCGATGATTCTATAAACAACTTCACTTTATCCAAATAAACACAAAATTCAAGTCTAGTAAGACAATAAACGAGCCATTTTGAAGCAAATATTGGTCAATGTCCACTTCTATCCCAAAAGGTACGAATGCAAGCACTAATCTTAGTTTGAAGCTTTGACCAATGCTAATTTGTTTTATTTCTGATAAAATAAAGTACTTTAAAAAGTTAAGAAAACATGCAGAAACTCTTATCTTATTTAAGATTGTCTATTTTATCAATTATAGAGTAGTTAGTTTTATTACAGGAAAGCTCTCTCATATCGTTCTTTAAACTTTTTTCTGCAGCAGCAATAGTAACAAAAAATGTTTTTCGTGCTTTTTGCTTAAATTTTTTTTCATAATCATCATAAGCCATGTCTTTTAATCAAATAAGATTTGATCAACCTGCTACTTATGCAAAAAGTATATAACGAACATAACATCCGACAAGCTTTTTTTTCAAATGTTTAATAGAATATCATGGATGGTATTTACTAAATTTAAACGTTTTTTTGTGCATCTTTTTAATGTGCAAACGTTTTTTAACCAATCACAAACCTTGTTAAACATAAAAAGCATTAAACATTTGTTAAACAACCCGTTTTACTACCAGTCAGTAGATTGTCTGATTTATTCATACAATGTTTGCTATAAACTGTTTCTTTCACAACAAGATAATTACAACCACATAAATGGCCTTGAACTTCTCTTCACTACTTATTAGCTCTTATTTTAAATCAATAGCTAATATTAAAAACTATATGTTATTCAGAAAAGTTCGTGTACCCAGCAAAGGAGGTATGGTGGTTATTTATGTCAATACTTCGTTAAAACCCAATGAAGTAAGCGAAACTGTTTTATGTAATTTCCCTAAATAAAGTTGGTGCGATATTTCGTTTGGTTTCGAACATATACTTTTTGGTTGCATATAAAGGTCATACATGCTAAATCCATTGGAGAGAATCAAAGCGTCCATTACTAATGCAAATGAATTTCTGTTTAAAACAGCGTTCAATTTAATACAGCGGTTTGTTGATTTGTAAAGACTTTAATTTGTCAGGGATTCACTGGGATTCGTGCAGTATCCCAATTGTCAGCAAAACAGATACCCTTTTAAGTTATTTTATTGGTACCCTCGCTGAGTCGTTTCTGACATAATTTATTACTAAGCCCACTTTTCAACTTGATAAAATTACAGCAAACAACATTCTTGATCTAATTACAGCCAAAAATAAAAATCGGGTCCTCGATATTATTCAACATACACCTAAAGTCTCTAAAGAAATCTCACCACGTCCTTCAATGGGATTACGCTGTTAAAAGTGCTGCAGTTGTAGGTAAACCAATGGAAAAACGCATTTATCACAGAAGGAACTTTACAAAAACATCCAAATATTTTAACAATATTGACTGGTAGATGAAATTCAATGGACGACATACTGATGACAGTTACAACCTTTGACAAAGTCTATTAGTCACTAGAACAAAACTTATGCCCTAGTGACTAATTCAAAACGGATTCGTCGAATAAGTGAATGGATAAATGATGACATCAAGAATAAAAAGTTAAGAAGTTAAAAGCTAAAAATAAATTATGGTTTTGATGTAGAGCGATTGGATATAAAAATCTTCAACTAGTCAACGAATTCAAAGCGTGTAATATTTAATTGAAGAAGCTCATATATCAAGTTCGTCGTGAGTTTAAACTTGATTTAGCAATATAATTGAAGCACAACCCAAAGATTCTATTCAAGTATGTTAATAGCAAACAAAATATTATTCCAAACTACAATAATAACCTTGAAAGGAAATCACAAATCCAATAAAATATGTAAATCAGCTGCGTTTGCGTTTTCGAATAAAATAAAGTGTTTTTAACTAAAATAAAGACGATGAACTGATAGGTTTTATAAAACGAACCAAAACCATCTGAAAATACTTGCAAATAACACAAAATCTGATTAAAAAAAAGCTAAGCAATTTATTAGTTCATTAAACTGTTGGTGTGAATGGTGTAAGCCGACATGTTCTAAAAAACTGTGCTCACAGCTTCTTGATACCATAAAGCTCAATTTTCTAGAAGCCATTCGAAAGTGGTTGTTCTAAAATATGGAAAAAAGTTAATGTAACACCACTGTTCAAAAAAGAAAGTAGGTTTTACCCAGGCAATTACCGGCCTGTATCCTTAACGTCAGTTGTATGTAAAGTGATGGAGAAAACATTACTTGATACTTAGTCGAACATAGTCTTAGATCGTAGATGTAAATCATAGATGGTCAATCACATAGTTGAACATAGCCTTATTTCGAAAAATCAACATGGTTTTATCAATAAAAAAGCGTGTGTGACTAATATGTTGGAATGATATTAAAATTATAAACTGACAAAGTATATGTTGACGTAGCATTTATAGATTTCAGTAAAGCGTTCGAAATGTTGAACGCTTAGGTATATGTGGCCGTAGCATCTATAGATTTCGGTAAAGCGTTCAAGTTTGTGAAAAAGTTGCTTGTGTTACACACAAGTGAATTATTCACAAACTTGAGGCATAAGTTTTTATTGGAAATCTCCTGAATTTGATAAAGTTGCTTTTACATCAGCGATTTCAACGAATTGTGATGGGCGATTATGTATCCTTTTGGCTAGAAGTTTATAGTGAGGTCCCTCAAGGATTCGTCTTAGGTTTAATTCTATTTATCATTTTCGTGATCAATATCTTCAATATTGTTAATCCGTGTGAAACGTATGCTAATGACACAAAACTGCTGGCCCGTTTATACAACCCATTATCTTCACAAAAACTTTATACTGATATCTAGCTGAATGGTGTAAAACTTGGCAAATGAAACTCAATATTGATAAATGTAAAATCATGCTATAGGTAAAACAAACAGTTCTTATGTCTACTCAATCCTAACTAATAACAATAGTAGTGTCAAACTAGCATCGACTTTAGTCGAACATGATTTGAGCATCATGATTACCACAGACTTGAAATGGCATAACAACTCAGCTAATGCAACCAATAAAGCCATCGATGTAGTAGGCATGTTTTATCGTACTTTCAGTCACATGACTCCGCAACTACTTAAAACTCTATACACAACCTTTGTACGATTTCATCTGTAATTCGCGGTAACAGCCAGCAATCCATCGTCGAAAATAGATGGCGATAAAATTTAGAAAGTACAAAAAAGAGCTACTCGTTTAATACCTTCGTATTGTCATATGTCATACAAAGATGGTCTTAGTATACTAAACTTAACTTCCTTAGAAACCCGTCGCATTAGGGAAAATCTGATACAGGCGTGTAAAATTATTAACAAGATAGCCATTGTCTCATAAACTAAACCCCATGTCCTTCGTGTTGGAGTGTCAAATAAAATAAAAACTAGAGGACGTCATCTAAAAACGACTTAAGAACTTGTAAAAGTTGCAAGTAAAGGCATCAGTTTTTTACAAATCAAACAGTGAATAATTGGAATGGATTGCCTTCAAAAATTGTATACACTTTATCTGTTAAAAGTTTCAAGGCTCAGTTCGATATTAAGAAAATTTCAAATATTCCAATATTATAACTAACGTTTTTTGACATTTGTTTTGATTTAAACATACGCGCAAAAGGCTCTCTTTCAGAATCAGCGAATCAGATTGCGCTTATCTCTGCTTATTCTGAGTCTGTATAGGGTTTCAAAATATGCAATCGGGAGATTTTTTATCAAAAATTAACGCCGTGATTATCGACTATCGATTAGAGCTATATTGGATTATAATTCGTTACTATTAGTTTATAACCAAAAACCTGGAACAATTCAACTCGAGAATGAGCAATTAAAAGTAATTGACAGTGATTTTGAAATACTTTGAAACGTTTTTGATTGCCTTTTTTGTTGTGTTTTTGATTTTTTCATACCTTGCCCCCAAGTACTTAATCTCTGAATTTTGCATTTCTATTCTTTACCCATAAAATTTTTTTTGTCCTAATCATTACCTACAAACTTTTGTTAAACTAAGGTGCCTCTTTGCTTTTGTTTGATTAAGTTCACCGTCAACTAGAATTAGAAACGATTTTATAATGTTTTAAGCATTTTTTGTAACGCTCGTTTCGTTTAAATGTTAATAGTATTTTTGATCCGTCAATACTATCAAAATTGCTAAATAATTTCATCTTAGTTTCCTTTATTATAGATGTATTTTTTTTTCTTTAAACTTTTTTTCTTTAAATGCTTCTAACGAACTGTAATTGTTTCTGTAATTTTAAGAGTAACATGGTATGAACATGTTTTGCTCTTATTTTTTTTAAGTTTGTACCAAAGTAGATTTTAGAGTACTAGAATAGTTTAAATTTCTGCACAGAAATGTTTTTTGTAAAATTTTGTTTATAATAAATTTATTGTTTTTGTTTATATATTCAGACTTTTTTCTAGCTACCTGCCCAGTTTCATGAAAAAAACGCTCGCCCAGACACCATACTAAGTCCTTACGGTCTTATCACAGAGCACTGCGGGAGAGCATTTAACGGGAAGTTCACGCCTCCTTCCGAACCAATGTCGCTTGTTGGGCTAGAGCTGGCGTCGAACCTAGGACCTGTGGATTCTGAGCCAGAACTCTAACCACTGCGCCACGGCTGCTCAAAATTCACTCGAAATTCACTCAAAATTCACTCAAAACTCACTCAAAATAGGTACCTATTTTTGACTTGAGTACCGGTATAAACCCGGGTAGTTGGGGGAGTAAATAAGTAATAGAAAGAACTAATTAAAACGTAAAAATCAATCGCTACCAATTTTCCTACACCTTTTTTTTTCGCCAAAAATAAAAGATTATTATTATTTTTTTATTATATTTTATTTTGTAGAAGTTTTTGTGTTTGCGTTTAGTAGTTTTTGCTTTCATTTTGTAGTTTTTGTGTTTTGCTAAATTTTTTTTGTTTTTGTTTTTCTTTGTTTTTGTGTTTTGCTTTTTGAATTTGTGCTATTTTGTTAATTTTTTTTTTTTTTTTTTTGCTGTTGTTATTGTTTTCATATTTTTTGTCTTATTATTTAACTTATTATAGCTTTATCGTTATTATAATTGAATCGATGTATACAAAAACGTTTTAAGTCATAAAAACTATATTTTAAGTCAGACAACTTTAACTATGTATAACACATATATAAATCACAAATTTTGATATATTCTTTAACAAATCTAATATTTAAAGATGTCAAATAGCACCCAGATTTTTTTTTTTGAGTTTATTAAAGTAATAATATTGGATTTAATAAGTTTTTTCTCGTTCCCCGAAAAAATAGTTTTTATGACTTATAACGTTTTTGTATACATCGATTCAATTATTTTAAAATTAATTTAATTTACGCATGCTTTTATTTATTATTATTGTTGTAAATTTTTTTGTTTGTTTATTTTATTTAGGTGTCACTTCAATGACAAATTTTTAACTATATGAGTGACACCTAATTTTGTTTATTTATAAAATCATGTAGTTTTTTAATTTTGGGTTGAAAAATAAATAAATGGCAGGGCGTATCAGAACATTTGAACATTAATAGTGAATAAAATACTATTGAAAAATAAATAAATGGCAGGGCGTATCAGAACATTTGAACATTAATAGTGAATAAAATACTATTGAAAAATAAATAAATGGCAGGGCGTATCAGAACATTTGAACATTAATAGTGAATAAAATACTATTGAAAAATAAATAAATGGCAGGGCGTATCAGAACATTTGAACATTAATAGTGAATAAAATACTATTGAAAAATAAATAAATGGCAGGGCGTATCAGAATAAACATTTGAACATTAATAGTGAATAAAATAAAATACTATTGAAAAATACTATATAAAATATAAAAAAATAAAAATTCAAATTTTCAAAATCATCACAAAAAAAATGTCTTTTATGTAACCTTACCTTTCTTTTAATACTAAGTTTTATGAATTTTGATAAGAATTGTCAAAGTTGAAACATTTAAAGTTAAGAAAAACTCTTATTTTGGTCACTGTTTTTTAAACAAATCTATATAAGTTTCTAGTATTTCATTAATTTAAACATTTCATGTCACATGCCTTCCCAATACCACATACCTACCCTAAGAATGCAGCAAAATAATAATATTATACAAGCTAATAGTATTTAAAAAAATAATATATGAAATTGTATATATTTTTTGTACATAGAATATTCAAAAATATTTACCAATAGATGAAATTTAAGTTATTTTTTACTCAGATTAAACTTTAATGGAAATGAATTTTCGTTCTAATAAAGTTCGCCCGATGAGGGACTCGAACCCGCGACCCTCAGATTAAAAGTCTGATGCTCTACCGACTGAGCTAACCGGGCATATCGAAGTTGCGGCAATTATTTAAGATATATTAAGTTGTATGCTATAAAATATGTTCAAGCGTGTTTGGGGGTCATCCACATTTGCTATACGCTTTTTTGAGTACCCTCCACCCAGGGTCAGGGCAAAACTACAAAATTTTGAATAAAAATAGAGATATTTTAAATAGGTTTTAATGTCCATGTTTCCACATAACTGGGGTTTGGATAAAGGTCAACAATGTCATTTTTTGTTGGATGACAGATTTCTAAAACTGATTTTTTTCAGACGTTAACCAGTTTTGCAGTTCGTAAACTTTGAACATTATACTACCAACAAGAAATGAAGATATAAAAAAGCGGAGTTAAAGAGGAGATTTGATCACATTATTAAATTTTTAGAGGATAATAGAGGATTTTAGAGGATAATAGAGGATTTTAGAGGATAATAGAGGATTTTGGAGGATAATAGAGGATTTTAGAGGATAATAGAGGATTTTAGAGGATAATAGTGGATTTTAGAGGATAATAGAAGATTTTAGAGGAGGTTTTTGAAAAAAGAGGACTTTAGAGGATTTTAGAGAAGCTGTGGCCACCCTGTTATAAGTATACTATAAAGTCCTATATACTGTAGTATTCTGTTTTTTATTTATATCAAGAAAATATTTTATTGTTAGAATTTTTACAGCACAAATAAACTCATATAAATATTTCATTAAAATTTCACAAACATTCCTATGAAGAAAAAGGAAAATTATAATTTTTTTGCAAATATACAAATCAGTGTTGCATAAGTTAACATCAGTGCAGCTTATCGACCATAAAGTTACACTGTTAATACCAAAGTAACATTTTTGCCAAAAATATTTGAATTCAGACAGTATATAATATTATATATTCAATATATTGGTTTATAAGACTGGCTATGACTCTTTTATTTCTAATTATAGACCTATATCTATATTACCGTGTTGCTCAAAATTGCTTCAAAGAATAATATACAACAGGCTATTTAATTATTCATCCGAAAACAATATGTTGTATTCAAAACAGTTTGGTTTCAAAAAAAATGTTCCACTGATTGAAATCAAATAACAACCGCAATATTTGATTTCTTGTAATATTGCATGGGCAAGTAAAAATCATACAAAATTAAAAAAAATTGTACAGTAAACAAAAACATGTCTGCAGAATATTATTTGGAGCTGATAAAATTGTACCATGCAAGCCTCTTCTAGGCGCATTAAACGTTTATAAAATTCAACTTACATCAAGTTTTAATGTTCATGTATAAAATAAAGATGGGACTCATAAAATATTTCAGTCCTATTTTGAAAAAGTACTGCATAAATACCCGACAAAATTTTCAGATAATTAATACATTGTCCCTAAATATAATTCAAAACAAATTACATATTCAAATTAGTTATGGTGTTTCCTCTAATCTTAAAAGTTATTGTTGAAATCTAACCTGAGTTCTTGAATTTTTTTTTTTCTTTTTTTTAACTATTAATGAATTGTTATTTATTTTACTTTTATTCAAATTGGTTTTAAAATATACATTAATATTACGGTTTCTGTAGATTAAGTACTCTTTTATTTTTTTATTTTTCGTTCTTTATTTAAATATTACTTTATTACAAATTGTTATTTATTTTATTTTCATATTTTTCAATAAATACTGTGTATAATATACGTATATAGTGTGGCTCTTGTAAATACGTGCTCTTTAATTAATTTATTTATTTTTTGTTTTTATTTTTTATTTTTATTTCAATTTTTCTTGTTTACTTGATTATTACTCTTAACATGAATATTGTTCTTGAAGTATTTCTTAAACTAATTGTTATTTATTTTTACATTTATAGTTTTCAATAAATAATTTGTTAAGTATAAGTATATTATACGGTTATTGTAAAAACGTACGATTGGGGCTCGGTGATAAGACAAAATAATGTCTTCTACTTGTCCCGCCTGTGTTTTTATTTATAAACTTTTAAATTGTAAAAGTTATAAATAAACAAACAAACAAACAAAAAATATATATATATATATATTAAACAGAAAAAGTTTTCTGCAGTAATTAAAATTCTTCATACCAAGCTTGAATCATTGTTATAACTATTTTCAAGTTTCTATTTACATTTTTTTCGATATAAAATACCTTTGAGTCTAGTGTTGGCTTCTCTGAAAATAACAAAATGTATAAAATTCCTTTCTCATCATCATAAAGTGTATAAGTGTTATAAATAATGTAAATGTAAAACAGTTTATAAAAAAATTATAAAATAGTGAAAATTCTCTAAAATTCGGTCACTTAGCTTTAAACTTTCATATCTTAAGCATAAATAAACGTTTTTTAAATTTTTTTCTGAATTATACATACAACTGCAACGTTAATTCATATTATAAAAGTTAAATAATAAAAAATACCGGTATAAGCTTGCCCGTACAGAGACTTTGTGGTGCCCAAGGTCAATTTTTGTTCTGTGCTCCAAACTTTGGATTCCTGGGTATATTTAAGTAAGCGTGAGTTTCACTGTTTATTGTCCGTATGTCTTAAACCACGCTAATTACACTTTCTTCATTGCGAAACTAGAGATGACATTTTCGTACGATAAAGTCTCGGCAAGATTGTTTTCAATTGAAAATACCATAAGGTCAGTAAGGCGTTCTTCAGTCACTGTTAATCGCAATTTTGATTTGATGAGAGCAAACTTACTAAAAGATCGCTCTCATTCAGCCACTGAAATCAGGATTGTATCAAAAATGCGAAGCAAAATGCATGTCGAAGAAAATATTGACTGAAGACCGTTCTGGTAGATTGTGTTGAGCAGCTTGATAGAAGAAAGAGATTCTATTTGTCCAAAAGTAATTGATCACTTCAGAACATCTAAATAACGGATTTCTTTTATCAACTCCTTTTTTTTACATCATTTACGTAGAGATTTGCCAGGACTTTGTATTTTTCTTTCTGATTGAGTTTTTCTTCATCAATAGAAGGAGATGGAGAACATCATACGAGAGAAATCATATCCGTCGTTTTTTGAGCTGTATTCATTCCGTATCTTATCTGCTGGAGCAGCGTGTCAAAAACAACATTAAATGCGTTCACTTCAATACTTTTTGATTCGTCTTCGTGGAAGTCGGCAGTGTTCATTGACTCGCCTTGAAGTGTTTTCCTTTTCCTTGTTCTCTTCTTAACAAAATCATTTTGAAACCCAAACGAAGCTAACCCAGATGCAACCAGTTTCGCTTCTTGGAGGATTTGGGACAAGAAGAACGTAGTAGATCAAGATCATTGATTAGAGTCTTTAAAAACTTTTTCTCGTCATCCAAAGAAATGCTTTCTGATTGAAGAAGGAGACAAACATTATTGACTCATTGGAAAGCCTTGAACCAGAAAGAAGTCGAGATAATTAACTCAAATGATCAAATCCAAAAATTTTGACTGAGACAGCTGGGCAGTTCCTTAACTAAACATCCCAAACAAGATGGAGTGAGCGAATAGAATCTCTCAATAATAACTTTTTGAGTGCCTTATTCAAAAAGTGGATTGAATCCACTTTTTGAATAAGGCACTGCAAGACATGAACAAAGCTTGAGGATTTTTCTCGAGAATGATGGCCTGTACTCCTTTGTATACACCGGACATATTAGCCCCGTTATCACAACCCTGGCCCCTACAGTTCTTCAAATCAATTCGGCTTTGATCCAAACCGTCTATAATCAGCTTCGCAATGTCAGAACCCTCTTTTTTCTCCAAATTTCTACCTTCAGAAAACGCTCTTTTACTATCCACTGGCTGTCATTGGTTCATACAAATCGAAGAGCAAAAGTGATTTGTTCTGTTTAAGACACGTCCAGAGTTCCATCAACAATAATTGAAAAATAAATGGCTGTGTGTTCTTTGTGCTCTTCAATAATAGCAGCGATGAGCTCTTCAATAATAGAAAAAATGTGCTCTTCAATAATAGCAGCGAAAAAAGTTTCACCACATGCCATAATGAACTCATTTTGAGTTCTCCAGGTCAAATAGTGCGCTTGCATTATTGTTGCTTGTTTTTGGTGTAGAGAAACTTCTTCTAGATGGAACTGAAGTGTCTTATTGTGTTTTCCTAACAGCTCAAAGGTTGCTAAAATATTACGATTAAAATACTCGTCCAGCATGTTTGATAAACCTACACAAATATGAACATAATATTGAAATAAAGATTATATCTAGAATAATATTCCGAGTAACATTAAGATTATTTTATGAAAACTTAGATTTCTCGAAGCTAAATGGAGAGTGACATCCTGGACGCAGCGTAAAATTTCATACCTCTTAGATACCTCATTTCTTATTGACTTTTCAAGTTCTGAATCGATCCCTATCTAATTTTTCAAGGCTTCAAAGGCTGATTTCCAGACGATGTAGTGGTTTCTGTCTCAAACATTACACTTGTGGCTTTTTATCTTTTCTCCTAGCTTTCGCCAATTATCTTTTATTCTGCCATTCCATATCAAGAGGAAAGACTGAAATCCAGGTCCAAAATTATGCTTTTGTCCAAAAATAGAGCAGGGAAAACAAACGAAATTTTTTGCAGTTCATTTCCAGATAAGCCCTCTTCCACAAACCGGGGTCGTTTCTAACTGATTAATTACCCTGCTAAATCGCCTTTTGATCCTAAATGAAATAAAGCATTTGAGAATTGTGATATGTTTTTAATATCTGCAGATATTAAATGATATGCTTTTAGAATCTGCAGATATTAAATGATATGTTTTTAGAATTTGCAGATTTTTTATGAAATAAGAATGCGTCCCAAACTCACCCGATTATCATCTTCTTCTTCAGAGACAGTTGAAAAATTTGAAGGGGAAGAAGGCTTTCTTGAACTTAAGGATTCATCAATGCTGTTGGTAGCGTGGTCCGTCTAAAAAAGAATTGCTTTTACAGTTTTGGAATGAAATTATGAATATAAGATTATGAATAAAAAAAAAAAGCTGTTAACTTATACCTTGACTAGTTAGTCGGACCTAGAGATATTGGAGGCCTTTTTTTTTTGAACTTTATCGAAGCCACCCTCTTCCAGTGTACGTTTGTTTTTGTATTCTTTTACAACCTTTTCTGCAGCTTTTTTTCTGCCTTGGGACCCTGAATCATGCCTTCAAAAACTGGACATGACGTTTTTACTCTGAAATGTGTGTTGCTTATTTTTAAATAAAATAAAAAAGTTTTTCATTTTTTTTAAGTTTCGAAATCGAAACTTAAAAACTTAACCTAAATTTCAATTTCATTTTATGTTATAAAATTCTAAAAATCAAAACCTAAAAAAACAAGATATCTTACAGATAAAAAAATCTTCTATTTTGTCTTAAATTTTTTGCCTAATTTATGGAAGAATATTTGCATAATTTTTGGAAGATTATTTGCATAACTTTTGCTTAAACTATGCAAGTAATCTTCCTGTCTTTTTTTTGCCGTTTGATAATTTGCCTGTTGGAAAGTTTGCCGTTTGATAAATTTACAACAAATACATAGTACATATATAAATTTATGTCCTGAGTATATATCTGAGAAGATATAAACTGTCTTATCACCGAGTCCCGTTTACATATTGTTTGTGTTTATATAAAAGCAAATATATACATAATCCGTTTTAAAATACATATAAATTTTGCAAAATGCTCAAAATGTCTTTAAAAGAACATGAAACTATAGTATATTTCTACTGATTTTAAATAAAAGTAATATAAACATGCATATATATTAATGCATACACATTTTCTAAATTAATGTTTAATAAGATATACTCATTTAGTGATAATAACAACGTTTTTTCTTTTCTTTTTTGAATTAAATTCAAGATTCTGTTTTAAGTTCTCCAAAGAGTAGTGTTCTTCATGATTATTAAAAATTTCAATAAAATCTTGCATTGAGGGTTGTGCCCTCTTTGTCCATGTGCCTAGGTAAAATGTACCCAGTGCCCCACTTCCTCTGGGCGGTCCTGGGTATAAGCCAGTATTCCGCGGTGTTTATTAAAACATTAAAAAAATTTAGCCAAATCATTAGAAGACTTTATTGAAAAAGTTTACAGATTTTTTTTTCCTATTTATTTTACTTTGTAACTTAATAAGTATTAACTTAATAATTTAACTTTCCAAAAAATAATATTTTTAAAGTATTTATCATTAATCAATCTTATTCAAATTCACTGCTCGAATTCTACTTGCTTAATACAGCTTAAACTTTAGTATCTTTAGCTTAACCTTTAGTATCTCTGAAAATGGATCAGAACTACGATTTTTTAGAAGGATTAAAAATGTTTTTTTTTTTCGTATTTGGAAACAACGTTTCTAAATAAACTGACGTATTGCATCGGATTTCGCAATCGTTCTTAAAGACATAGCAATTTTTGCGGGACATTTTGCTAACAATTCAGCCGTTTAAGAATCCATCTACTTTCATTTATTTTTTCGGAACTTCTGCAACAGAATTTCATCTCATTTTTTATTTTTTTTAACATTGTGTTATGGATAGTTGTGGGTATGGATAGTTGTGGGCGATGTGGGTAATCAGACACGATGTTCTCGAATCTTTACATTTTATGAAAGAATTGCACAGGGTGCATTTGCTTCACTAACTGAATTGTATGATTTTGTAAAATACTTCCAGATAGGCAAGCTTTGTTATGGTGTGCCGAGGAGATTTAACGGGGACGTGTTCGACCCCTCCCCCTCCTCCCAAAGAAGGTGATTTTTAAGTTATAGTCGGTTTTTTTACGAATTCTAGTCGGATATTTGACACAATTTAGTCGAGTAAATTTTAGTTTTGAGGACCTTATTTTTTTTTGGAAGTCAGTTTGTACTTTTTAAGGATTCCCCCCCCCCTCTTCCCCCTTCCCCTCATTTTATTTGTAGAATCGCTTCTGATGACGTGTTGTTTTTGGTACTTTTATTGCTTATGTATATATATATATATATATATATATATATATATATATATATATATATATATATATATATATATATATATATGTATATATATATATATATATATATATATATATATATATATATATATATATATATATATATAAATATATATATATATATTTATATATATATATATATATATATATATATATATATAACAATAAAACTTTTGGAAACTAACTAACTAATATATATATATATATATATATATATATGTATATATATATATATATATATATATATATATATATATATATATATATATATATATAAATATATATATATATATTTATATATATATATATATATATATATATATATATATATATTTAAATATATATATATATATATATATATATATATATATATATATATATATATATATATATATATATATATATATATATATATAATATATATATATTTTTTGCTTTTGGTATTAGAAAAAAAAATAATACTGTTATGTGTATAATATATATGCGGTAGTGGTGTAGTGGTAGAGCGCTCCCTTCATAAGCGAGAGGTTCCGAGTTCGATTCCCACCACGTCCCTGGTAGTACTGTGCTCAACTTGTTTCTCCGCGCGGCGGCTTTGTTCGTCAAGGTTTGTGTTTCGGAGTTATAGAGTTGAGAGAGGGTGATAACCACAAGTAGCCTCCTCATCTGTTGTGGCCTTTTCGGCTTTGGGGAGGTGAATTAAGAAAAAATATATATATATATTAATATATAATCCGTATAATTAAATATATAATCGTTATGATGTGTCTCATTTATAAACTACTCTTAAGTTTAGCGCTACTGCTGTTATATACATTCGTTCAAGAACTTCTTTTTGCAAAAATAATATATAAGAAAATTGTAATGTTGCCATCGTTAATACTCATTCACAAAGAATTATACGAATTGTCAAAGAAGAATCGTTGTGTTAAAATAACATACAAGTACCAAAAGTAATTAATACAAAAAATTTAACTAACTTATGGTTTGCAAACAGCATAACAAAATAACTTCTATTTATTGTTTTTCATTTACAAAGTTCAAAAACAAAAAGTACAGTGCCGCTAATTGTAATTTTTATTAAGTTCGAATTATCAAAATTTTAAAAACCGTAAAAAACCGGTAATGTGAAACAGTTTCGGTTTAGGAAAAATTTTGTTCAATACCAGAATATCTTTGAAACTTTGGTTTACATACATTTTTCACAATCAACGTTTCGGGCATTTTTACCGTATTTAGATTGAATAAATACAGAACAATAAAACTTTTGGAAACTAACTTTGAGAAAAATTATTTTTTAGGAAAGTGCGATAAAAACAATTTTATTTTTGATAATATTACGATTGATTTCCTGTTTATACTTAAGTCATAAAATAATGTTTTGAAAGACATTGTGCTAATTAGAGCTTGGAAACAAAAATACTCTAAAAGGTAGGGATACCTAGGCCGTCCCAAAGAAATATTCAGGGAGGAGGGTGATGCTTCTATTTTTTGCTTACAAAGGTTTAATAAAATTTTTTGCGACAAAGTTCTTAAAAAAAAGTTCCTAGTCGGCTGACATTTGCCGGCTCGAGGTCCAAATTTTCCGAATAATTTTTGAATAAAATTTTCCTAGGGAAGTCAGACATTCCCTACACCACCCTCCCCTATGACTTCAGCATCTCCAATCGAAATGTCGGGGAAATTTTTTTTATTTTTAAATATTAATTATAATTTCATAAAATATATTCGAGTTTTTAAAATTTCATTAAGAAACATTATTATGTTTAAGTAATACTTAAAAACAAAAAGTTTTAAAAATAGTTTAATAAAGTTTAAGACGTATGATTTTTATTTAAAAAGTTTCTATAAAACCGTTTTATATTATATAGTGTTATATAAAAGCAATAAAAAAATGACTTTTGGCTTATTTTTTTTGTGAAAAGTAAAATTTCTATTTAACCAGGTACCAAATTTTTTAACGAACCTGAATAGCTCCTTTTAAAATGTTCACTTGTTAAACATTTAAGTTTTTAATATTTGAGGTTGTACGAGATGTTAAAAAAGTTCGTATTGGTTTGTTTGCTCATTGAGAAAAAGTTTTAACTTGCCATACTTTCCAATACTTGTTTTTCTAACACATATATTAAAGATTAGAAACTAGGCAGATGTCAAAAAGTTGTTTATTATGAAAGTATTTTGGTTTTATTGATTTTTTTCAGCTATTATATCCCAGTGGGCACGGGATCTAAAAATCACGTTTATAAGACGTCTTTTTTACGTCCCGTGCCCACTGTGATGTAAATAATTTGGTTTTAATTCAACTTTAAATATTTTATTTGAAAGTTTAGAAAATCTCATTAATTGCAAATTAAAAGTATTATTCTAATTCTACAATTTAATGAAAAACATTTTTTATTGAAAATTAAAGTAGCAAAAAAAATCGAATTGTAGAACTTTTCATTACAATGTTTAATTTAAGTCTGCAAAATAAAACATTTACTGGAAATTAGTATTTTTTTCTCGGTTGTCTGTTTTAATACTGTTCATGTTCATTTGAACAGCAAAATTATTTTCTATGATTAATATTTTAAAATTAAGCAATATTGTTGAGATTTAAAAATAACAACTTTTTTCGAAAATCTTGCTAAAACCGTGCTTAATTTTTATCGAGTATTACGTTTGCTACGAACGTGTAAATTGTACACTGTGCAATGAAAACCACATACACTAATACGTTATTAATAACTTATACGAATGTTATGAAATACTATTTGCTTGTAAAGCATAAGCTGAAACCAAATAATAATAATACAAAGGATCCTACTGTATCGGAATTATCAAAAAAGATTTCTGCAAACATTGAAATAATTTGTTTGAAATTGCTGATTTCAGAGATATCACAAACGCGGGTTTGAAAACTGATAAGGGCCTATCACAACAGATATATGAAGCTGGTTAAGCCACTGGTTAAGCCACTTAAGGTCAAACATAATGACAAGAGCTATTTTAGTTTTTTATTCGAACGAGAAGTACGATTAAAAAACTGAAGCTCTAGAGACGAGAGTAAATTAAAACTGTTTAACATTGCAGTATGGAAGTGCGCATCGAACGATTGTCACTGCAGTAAAGAACCCAAGGTTCCTACTGTGGAACAAGCATTTCTGATCGACCAGCGAACATACTTTACAAAGAAAAATTGGCAACTGAAAAACTTAGATAACATCAGAAAAGAAAAGCTGAAGATTTTTGAGAACGGAGATGTATCTAAAGATATCTAATACTAGTCAATAATAGCCTTGTTATATTTGATAGCGAGAGTTCTGGCACTGCTGATGAGAGATATTTGATAGCGAAAGTTTTGGCACTGCTGTTGAGAGATATTTGATAGAGAGAGTTTTGGCACTGCTGATGAGAGATATTTGATAGCGAGAGTTCTGGCACTGTTGATGAAAGATATTTGATAGCGAGAGTTCTGGCACTGCTGATGAGAGCTATTTGATAGCGAGAGGTCTAGCACTGCCGATGAGAGGAAATCAGATAGAGAATCTGTATCTGATTTATCTTATAATAATTATTATTATAAATATATTTTGTTTAGATTATTTATAATAATATATGAATATATATAATAAATTATTATATTATTATAAATAAACATTTTTATATTACATAAAAATATTTATAAGCCGTATCTGTTGGAATATACAAATTGATACCAATTGATAACCCGTACGAATCCCGTATGGTACCTCTGTGCTAATGTGCCTTATTAAAGATATTGTCTTGATTGCGTTAAAACTTAATTGTAGACAAACAGTCAACTAGGTTAGTTAACAAACATTATAGTGTTTTTTGTTATATATTAGTTTCTATAGGATTTAAGTACTAAGTTCTAAGCTATTACTGTTCCTAAATTTTTAGACAAAACTCATAATTATATAAAACTATAACTAGGTTCTTTTTTTTTTTTAGTTTTGTTATTTATATGAAAAGCATTACAAAATGTAATTATTTGTAAAAATACTGAAAATTGTAGAAGATTTTGATTGGATTTTGAGGTTTCGATTTGAGATTTTGATTGGAAAGTATCATTTTATTTACGATTTTTTTAAATCATTTTTTGCATCAAAATTTAATTTAAAAAAAGAAATGTATTCATAATTTTTCAACAACAAAAAAATAAAAAATAAAAAAGTAAGAAATATTAAAAAATCAATATTAAGATAAAAACTAAAAATGTTACATAAGATAAAGTTGTGCAAAATACGTTGCTTAAAAGTGAAACCGATGAATTTTTATAGCCATCTTTATTACAGCCTGATGTATTACAACAGCTTGCCTAGAAAAAAAAATTGATAAAAATTACCAACTACCATTACTTTATTTAATTCTAGTAACCATGTACCTATTTTCATAGATGTATATGTATGATATATATATATATATATATATATATATATATATAGATACATATATATATATATATATATATATATATATATATATATATATATATATATATATATATATATATATATATATATATATATATATGTATATATATATATATATATATATATATATATATATATATATATATATATATATATATATATATATATATATATATATATATATGTATATATATAGATACATATACCTTACTCATACTACTCTTTTACCAAATAAATTTAATTGTTTTTTTTTTTTTTATGTCATATTCGAATGTTAGAATATCATACATTGTATGAAATAAAATATACTTTCAAATATGACATAAAACAGAACACTTTAATTTAACGGGTGAACAGTAAAATTTGAGATTTTTTTAACCGTTTTTATTTTTTTTTTTTTTTTTTTGTGCACTGATTTAATTATTGTTTCTATTTTAGAGCCCACTCTCTGTAGATGCTGCTGGCAAAGTTTTATAAAAATATTCTTACTATTTTGTAATCTACATCAAAACGAAGCGTGAAAGTTATAGGCATTGTGATTCGCATTTCAAGGAAGATAGAAAAGTTGTCGTGGATCATTTTTTGAAAGAAAATCACCCAAGAGCAAGCATTTAAGGATACATTTCAATGTGGGAAAAAGGCAAATCAAAACTTCGTGTTGTTCACTTCAGGTCGAAAAGCTAAAATAATGACTAAAACCAATATTACCAAGTTGAAAAGCATGATCGATGGTCGTTCTGGCATTTCCACCCGACAAATTGCTCGAAAGCTCAAGTACAGCCAATCTCACGTTGTGTATACAATTCAGCAACACACAAATATTGTTTACCAAAAAAAACAGACTATTCAAGCCAGTACCCCTGAGAAATTTTCTAAGGTACAAACATGTTGTGGCAGATTGTGTAGAAAATTTTTGTGGGTGTGATTTCATAATTGATGATGAATCATACTTCATATTTTCTCACTCTGATAAGAACTCAAACGTTGGGTATTGGTCAAGCAATCCAAAAGCAGTTTCTTGTTGTGTGAAATACAAGTCCAAGGCAAAGTTTGAAAAGAAAATGCTTGTAAGGTTAGCGATTTCACCTCAAGGCATCTCAACACCCTATTTTATTCCTTCGGGCCTTGCTGTCAAAATATGTGTATTTCAAAGAGTGCATTATCAAAAGACTGATGCCTTTTAATAAAAAACATCATTCTGAGGGTAATTTTGTGTTTTGGCCTGACTTGGCTTTAGCCCATTATGCTAAATCAGTGACAAGCTACTTGATCTCAAAAAACATCACTTTTGTACAAAAAGCCGATAATCCTCCTGCAGTACCTGAACTTCGTCCAGTTGAAAACTTTTGGTCAATTTTGAAGGGAATAGTTTATAAGAACAATTGGCAGGCTACTTCAGTTGATGAATTAAAACAACGGATTAAGTATTGTTTGAAGAAAGTAGATGTAAATGCTGTACAGAATATGTGTGGAGGGGTGTATCGAAAGCTTGATTTTGTAAGACGAAACGGTGAAACAAGTCTATTGCAACTTCAAAAATAAATTACTTGATTATAAATCTGCGAGCTATTTTTTATTTTATCAAAAAATATTGATCCACTGCAAAGTTAGAGCATTTCAAAAAAATAATCTCAAATTTTACTGTTCATCCGTTATTTGGTAAAATTGGAGTCTAATCTCGTCATACTTCTTACTTTCACTTTCACTTTCTCATCACACTACTATATTACTTACTACACCATGCAATTTTTTGCCGGATATAAAATGTAGTTTAAATATTATATTTTAAATTGCGAAATAAAATTTTTGTGTTGAAATATTTTTGAAACTCATTCAATATTGTTATAATATATAAATGTAGTTAAAATATTTTTATTACATAAATGTACTAATTAATTATTGTCTCACCATGCAATTTTTTTCACCGGTCATCTCCAATAAACGACAATGTGATTTGCAACTTGTAAACTTATCGACGCAATGTTTTTTATAAACGGTGTTGGTGGTCGTTTTATTTATATTAATAAACATTTCGTACTCGTAGGAAATTGTTATACATTGTTCTTTCCCTTTTTCGCAGTATTTTAGCAACTGGACTTGATTACAATCCCATTTTTTATATGCAGAGCAACTATAACATGAAAAGGTGCTACCTAAATCATCAAAAGTTGTAAAATATATTAAAATTTATTGTAAAAGTTTTATATTACTTATATTACTTGACAATTTTACGCTTTCTCTTTCTACACACATACACAATGTGTAATCGAACAATGCTAAAAAGTGTTCCTAATTTTACATGTCTTAAAAACGAAACGAACTATACTACCACAGCAAACAGTTCAGGAGTCTGGAGTCATAGCATGCCATGACATGAGCAATCAGCTGACAGGTGACAGCACACAGGCAGAATTTCGTTGACAAGTGCCATTTTGCAGCGGACAAAACAATTGCAACTTTTTTGGTTTGTTTCATTTTCTTAAGTCTGGTCCGTGTCAACGTCACGGAAGTTTTTTAATAATTAAAGGAAGTATCCAGAAGTTTCCAGAAGCATGCAGAAGCTTCTAGAAGAAGCATATGGAAGCATCCAGTAGCATCCAGAAATATCCAGAAACATTCAGAAGCATCCAGATGCATCCAGAAGCTTCCAGAAGCATCGAAAAGAAGCATCTAGAATCTTCCAGAACAGGTTCACACAGGTTCATTTTACTATTTAAGAGACATGTAAATCGACATGTAATTCAGTCAGTATATGAAGTCAATCAGCCAGTATTATCAAGACAGTTTATCGAAGTGAGTTTTATCAAAGTGTTTTATCGAAGAACATCAATACAAGAAGTGAAATGCAACAAGTGTTTCATTACATCAATACAGCCCACATCCAACCAAGACGTTGTGTTCCACAGAGCATTATTGTATCATCACAAGGTAAATGTAACACGGTAAGCCTTGAGAAGCGTGATTATTTATTTTTATTATTTTTATGACTTCAAGTGCAAAATGGCTCCCAACAGTCTTGGATTGGAACTAAGAAAGAAAATTATTGGCGATAACGTAAGTGGAATGTCACAAAAAAGTATTTGTGATAAATATCGCGTGAAAAAATGGACCGTATCAAGACTATGTTCCAAATATCGTTCTCCGGGGAAGTTGGCAGCAGATAACAAGGTGGAAGACCGCGTTCCACCACTTCTAGAGAGGATTCTATGATCGTCAGATCTGTCAAGAAGGATCCCTGGATATCATCAGTCAAGATACAAAAGCAATTAGAGCTGCCTGTATCGGACCGAACAATCAGACGACGTGCTGTTGAAGCCGGATTGTTTTCTCGACGCCCTGCAAAGAAACTGCTGATTTCACTAAAAAACCAGAAGAAAAGACTCCTGATTGCTACATCTCATATTGACTGGAATGTGCAAAAATGGCGAACTGTCCTTGTTCAGTGATGAATTGAAGTTCAACATCATTGGGAGCGATGGTATTTGCCGTGTACGTCGACCGGCCGGAAAACGCCTCGATTTACGTTACTGCCATAAGACCGTGAAGCATGGTGGAGACAATGTAATGGTCTGGGGGTGTTTTTCTGCTAACGGTCTAGGTCCAATACATCGAAACGATGGAATAATGGACCGTTTCATGTATAAAAATATCCTGAAAGATGTTATGTTACCTCATGCTGAATGGAATATGCCAATAAAATGGGTTTTTCAGCAAGACAACGATCCGAAACACACTGCAAAAGTAGTCAAGCAGTGGTTTCAAGACAACCACCTATCGGTGATGGATTGGCCGCCTCAATCTCCGGATCTCAACCCTATAGAGAACCTGTGGGAGATCGTCAACCGCAGAATTAATTATGAAGGTGTTCGTAATAAGGATCAACTGTTTGAACAGATCCAAAAGGCTTGGGCAGGTATTCCACAAAGTTTCATTGATCACCTGATCGAATCTAAGCCTCGAAGATGCAAGGCTGTGATCGACAACAAAGGATTCGCCACGAAATATTGATAGCGAAATACAGCTTGGTCAACATTTTGTCGAGTTGCACTTGTTTTGTCCAGAAGGAAATCAACTTTTTTTAATACTTTTGATTAATTTATTAATTTTCGTGTACAAATAATGAACTTTGTGATGAATAAAACTTGAAGAACTTTGTGTCTAAACAGTTACATAGTTATTTCTCTAAATTGAAAAAATGCAGCACTTTTATATATAGACACTCAATTAGATTTTTTTGGTTGCACTCGTTTTGTGCGATACTGTATATATATATATATATATATATATATATATATAAATATATATATATATATATATATATATATATATATATATATATATATATATATATATATATATATATATATATATATATATATATATATATATATATATATATATATATATATATATATATATGTATATATATATATATATATATATATATATATATATATATATATATATATATATATATATATATATATATATATATGTATATATATATATATGTATGTATATATATATATATATATATATATATATATATATATATATATATATATATATACATATATATATATATATATATATATATATATATATATATATATATATATATATATATATATATATATATATATACATATATAGATAGATCAAACTAACTTACATGTGTTAGTCAGCCATAATAAAAATAATGTTGACAGTAAAACCATTTTTTGTTTTATAAGAAAATTCAACATCTTTTGCTTAAACACAACTTTGGGCATGTCATAGTGAAAAGTTATTTTTCAGCTTTTAAAAATGAGTTATAAAAGAAGGAATATTTTTTTATAAACGCTATTGCATACTAATCAAAAATTTTAGTTTATTTTATGAGTATTTTGTATAAAAAGCGTGAATTATTCATCTTACTATAGGAATACTAACTCATTGCTTCCATTTTATCTTTAAATATAGATTTATTGTGATATAAAATTTGATTGTGATTTTCACATTTATTGTGAAAAAATAAAGTTTTAAAAGAGTTTTAAAAGTTTAAAAGTTTGTTTCATAGTTTGTTTGATTCCAATTTCCATTAGACATAATAAAAATAAAACATTAAAAAATTAAAATTTATCAGCAGTCCTGGGGCTATGGATAAAGCGCTTGCTTTAGAAACAAAAGATTCGAGGTTTGATTTCTTCTATTGTCTTGAAAGTTGAAGGAAAACTGTAGAAGCTACCTCATTATATTGCATATATACCTATTCCACGGTACGCTGTAAAAAGACAATTAGATTTTCTTGGAGAACATTAATAACAAGAAAAGATATAATATAGATATAAAGTATTTTTATACTTAATAAAAGGTAAAGAACTTTTGAGCTTCAATCTGATTAGATAAAAAACTTTTGAGCTTCAATCTGATTAGATAAAAAACTTTTGAGCTTCACAAATGAAAGAATTTGTGGCACAAAATGTTAATGCTGAAATAAAGATATTTATTTTTTCATAAAGAAAAATATTTTAGCTAAAAATCCAATCCATTTTTGTTAGAAAAAAAATGCGTAGAAACATTGTTTTTGTTTATTTGTGAATTTGACTTCATTTCCTAACACCATTTTCGCGTAATAAGCTCAAATTACCCAGTGTTTTTCATTGAAATTACCTAGTTTAAAGTCCTAAAATTACTTTTTGTACATAAACAAAAATTAGAAATATTTTAACAATACTAAATATCTTTCAGTAATTTAAATTCAAAAAGTTTGTATTTTTATTGCTTGTTATTTTACGAGTTTAAGAGCTAAAAAAAAACTAACTTTTTTAACTTCTAGAAATAAATATCAAATTTTTTTTAAAAAACTGACTTTTAAACGTTTAATAATTTTTCAGGTTTGACGTCGTATAAAAATTTAGTTTTTCTGTTAAACAACGTATTTTATATTCTTTTTTAAGGATACAGTTACTACAGTATTCGAAGAAATAAACCTGAGGTGATTAATGGCGTGTTGAAATATCATCTGTACCTCAATAATAATTTTATGTTTGGAGCTCAATATTCCACAATATTATTTTTTGGTTCTATATTTTCATATTGTTATAGTACAGAATCGATAGTAAATTAAAAAATTCCCAATTTCAAAATTTATTAGCGTAAAGTGCTTTTAGGAGAAGTTGGAACAGGTAACTTTGGGCTGCGGAGTACTACGGCAATAGATAAAGGAATGTATGAAAAGTTTTTGTTGCGTATTTGTGTCGGAGCAACGTTTTATGTAATCAACAATGAAGTAGCGTTGCTTGTGTGATCCGTTGGTAGTCGCCAAACTTGCGGGATAGCAAACTTCTTGATTCAATTTCACGCACTATTTAATACAAGGTATTAATTAAATATAAATATTAATATGTAACATACTTTATTATAGTACATTAATATATAGAACATTGTTTATTCAACTCCTTATAATTAGCAAAATATATCTAAGTTATTGGAATTCTACTAAAGCACATCTGGGCGAGAATCAATTTTTTAATTTACCTTCAGGAGTTCTTAATACTCTCAGATGAAGTACAATCCCCTATGCTGTAGATGAAGTACAATCCCCCATGCTGATTGCCCCTTGTAGGCCTCATACATTTTACAACTTGCTTCTATGAAATAATTTTTTTATCTTGTCTTTATAAATTTTCTACAGACGTAGATAAAAAATGCATCTTTGTTGGATGCAAACAACCTCTTGATGCCATTCAAGTTAGATAACTTCTTAATTAATTCAAAATAATAGTCAATTTACTTTAGTTACCATAAGTATTGGTTCAAATCAAAGTTTGCGTAAACTTCTAAATAAAGTTTTAGGTTTGTTCAGCGAATCAACGGCATAATTAGCAGATTTGTAATATATAAATTAGTACAGGCATTGTTTTCTTATCTTTGCGGGTTTTTTTTCAAACAATAAACATTTTTGGTGGAAAATAACAATTGTTAGAGTGAACAACATAAAAATCCAATAAACTTGTGTCATCTAGAATGTAGGGGCAATAGATTTTAAAAATAAAAAAATAAACTAACATATGTAAAGATCACATAAAAGTTCATCAAAAATACCTTTTTATTTTAAAAGCAGTGAGTGTGTAATGATTCTATGTTAGAGTTTCAAATCTAGTGGTAAATTTTATAATAGTCTTAAGTTAGAACACAATTTTATTTTCAAAATTTATTCCACCAGATTAAATTGCTATATTTAGTATTTTTTACTCTGATATTTTTAACACTCTATATTTTTTAAGTCTATTACATCGTCTTGAAAAGTTAACTGATTCGAATAAAAAAATTTTAAATATGCATTTTTAAAGATATTACGTTTGTTAAATAATTTTCGGTATTAGCAATAATTTAACTAAAACATGCAACATTAGATCTTGTAAATAAAATAAATGACTCTTTTGATAATAACAAGCTTGTTCTAGGAATCTTTATTGAACTATCAAAAGCATTCGATACTGTTGATCATGCTATATTATTAAAAAAATTAGAAAAAAATGGCATTAAAAATGTTGCTTTAAGACATGTACTAGAAAAAATCTGCGCGGACATTTTAAAGGATATTTATTTAACTATTGTATTTCGATATTGATTGTTATATGTATTTTGAAAGTACATATATTAATATTCTTAAATTTCACTTAAGGAAGTTTGTGAAGTTTTGTACGTGAGAACGCACACACTTTGGTTTTACCCTCAACATCAGCTTTTGTACAGTCTTCGGCTGGACTTTCTTGGTAGCTCTAATCCATTTATTTTTAAAGTCTTTAATGTTTTTGGCTTCTTTTTACATTGAACCTTAGTTTTCTTTTGACAAGAACCCAATATCTTTCGATAGGATTGCAGTGTTTTTCAACGAAATCTACTTTATGTTCTCTAAGCCAGTTTAAAGTTGTCCCAGAATAGTGCCATGACGCTAAATTGGCCAAAATAAAGGGTTACCCGCGTGCGTTCTTAAAAACGGCAAAAGATGTTTCTTATTTTAAATTTATTCGCTAAAGTTCGAAGAGAAATCTCTGGTTTTTTGTCCAAGGCATCTTTCACCTTTTTACCAAGATCTCGCCTAACAAAACATTTTTTTCTTCCACTTCCTGATTTCCTTTTGATTGTATCAGTGTCCTTGAATCGTTTCACAACGCTTGCACTGTTCTCAATGCAATCTGCAACTCTTTAGAAGTTGTTTTGTTTGATACCAGGATTTTCAACGAGAAAATGCAAAAAATTTTCTCGCTTCTTATCTTGATTTGATGACATTTCAATTAAAACTAATTGTTTTGATAACAGAGTTGCTTAAATTCTGAATAACACTAATACAATGACATTTTAAAACAATTAGCTATTTAAAATGATGCACGGTTTGCGTAAATACCACATCAAAACACGCGCAGATTTTTTCTGGTACATGTCCTATAAAGTGCGTATGCTCATAGTGGGAAAGTCTCCAAAAGCAGGAAAAGGGGTCTCATATACCGAAGGGAAGTCTCCAATAGCGAGTAAATAAGGGGAAATGGGGGGGGGTGTCTTCGAATAGCGTACGAATTAAAAATAAATTCCTTTGTAATGTTTGTTTTTGTAGTTTATCACAATTAACAAGTACTTGTTAATAGCATAAAATGTTTTCAAAGAAATAACAACTTTTTTTTATCAAAAAAATAAACCCACACCGTCTTATCGTTGTTCATTATTTGCCAGTTAACCAATACATAAGTTAATTTTCTGACTTTTATAAAAAGTAAAATAAGTCTTGACTACGACTTGGTGACGGAACCTTTGATGTCGAATTGTACGCATCAACCTCTCGGCCAAACTAACTCACGGTTAAATGTGAATTCTCAACTTAAATAAATATTTGTGCATATGTACGTGACTATATGTTCACATATTTCATTGGAATATTTTTTGCTTTTGTGTTGTATAAAGTATCAAAGGGAGATTAGGGGGAGGAGGGATTTGAAAAAACCATTCAATAAAGTAATTAGAGGAGGGGTTATAACCAATTTTAAAAGAACTCTAGTTATTCAATCTTTTCTATTTTAAAATTTTTTTAATTCATAAAAGAGAGGGGAGGGGAGCTCAAAAGTCAAAACTATACGTACTTTTTAGGGAAGGAGGGGGGGAAGACTTAAAAGTACACATGACAACAAGGGGAGGGGTCAATTTTCTATACTTTGGAGTACGTACTTTATGAATTACCCTTTATTTAAAAAACAGGGACTATGAACTCTAATAGCTAATTATAGGACAAAGAGGTTTTAGTCAATTTATTATTTTCTGTTGTATTAATAAATAAATTTTTTATTAAGAATATTAGTTAAACTAAGTTAACTTTTATTATATTAAAAATTGTTAACATTTAAAATCTTCATTATAAATTTAACGATGGTTGTAAATTTAAACAACTGTAGAGATTGTCAATAACATTGAAATTTTCTATTGATCTCCTTATGTTATGTCAGTTATATAAGCCAGAATTTGACTAAATTTTTAGCTTTAGTTAAATTTAAATTTTTAAAAATTTAATTTTTGTTAAAAAATTTTTAAAAATTTAACAAGAATTAAAAAAAGAGCATGGTTTAACGGATCAGTTAAAATTTAATCATGAATAATAAATATCTATTTGTGTTAAATAAATGCATTCTATTTTAAAAATCTTTAAAGCATTTTAATAAGATTTAATAAGATTCGTTTTATTCCAGCTCTAATCTATTTCTTCAAGCAAATAAATAGCTTGCTCATATGACTTGCTTTAAGTATGTTTAAAAAAAATGTTTTAAAAACCTTAAGAACTAAGTTTTATAGTTATGTGGTTTTTTATTATACTTTCAAAAGTAATGATTTTTTTAAAACTCGAAAAAGGTACTTTTTTAGGTTTATATATATATATATATATATATATATATATATATATATATATATATATATATATATATATATATATATATATATATATATATATATCAATTTTTAGGACATATTATCTTCATTTTTAACAATTCAATAAAGTTTTATATGTTTACACTGTACGGTATAACTACTTTTATTTATGGATGTTTGAGGTTGTGTCTTAACATGAAATCAGTAAAACTATATTACTAAAGTTATTAGCAAATATCTGACAGTCAGTTATTACTACCAGACCGATATCTCTTTAATAAGCAAAACAAATTATTGTGGAGTTTTTAGACCAATTTTTATTTTATTCATTTTTTAACAATTAAACATATGCAAATTAAACATAGTAAACTACATAATTAAACATAGTAATGGTAGATATAATATAACGATTTAGGTATATTTTGGAAATAATAAGCCAGGAAAAATAAGTAAAAATAGAATGCAAACTTAACATAGAAGGAGCGATGCTCCTTCTATGTTAGCGATGCTCCTTTGCCTTAAGTTAGTTTTAGACAAATTGGGTAGAAGAGTTAAAAATAGATTTCCAAATAGTACTACACATATGTGGGAGTGTCTGTAACAGGATGGTACTCACAGCTGTGATTAAAAATAAAGGCGGACAGTTTGATAAATCAAAAATTTAAACAAAGTTTATGGGTAATTAAGACAATATTGACAGATTAAGTTGGTAAAAGTTTTATTAATTGTAATCGTTTATTATATTTTGAATAAAGGTTTAAAATTATTAATATATATATATATATATATATAAATATATATATATATATATATATATATATATATTTATAAAATTATTTTTTCTTCATGTTATATATATATATATATATATATATATATATATATATATATATTTATATATATATATATAACATGAAGAAAAAATAATTTTAAACCTTTATTCAAAATATATTTTGAATAAAGGTTTAAAATTATTTTTTCTTCATGTTATATATATATATATATAAATATATATATATATATATATATATATATATATATATATATATATATATATATATATATATATATATATATATATATATATATATATATATATATATATATAACATGAAGAAAAAATAATTTTAAACCTTTATTCAAAATATAATAAACGATTACATTAAATAAAACTTTTACCAACTTAATCTGTCAATACTATTCGACACGCTTGCTTTTGTTTTACGTTTATTTTTAGTGTTTTACTTATATCTTAAGTGCTAAAAAGTATGTGCTTACCTAAACAATATTGCAATAGTTGATATAACTTAAATAGCTCGTTTAGATGAGCACTCTGGCGTTACACTGAAATAGCCTGCTGCCGGGGGCTTCAGTACATACGTCGACTGACAAATAGCCTAACTCGCAGCGGAATGCTGCTACATCAACTGAGGGTTTGGGATGGGGAAGCAATCTTTTCTTTCATTTTTCCTAGTTTTTTTCTTCTTTTTCTGAAAGCGCCGTATGCTATGAAGATAAGCAAAACTAGTGAGCAAATGCTCATCTAAACAAGCTATAGAAGATAATATATATAACTGTAAATGAACAAATGATATACTTTTTTTTAATCAAGTTTTATTTAGAAGGGATTTTATTTTATGAATAATGCCGATTGTGAAAAGATGATTTTCATGTTTTGAAAATTATTTTTTGAAAAAGTCAAGTCATATTTTGTACATCGAATATTTTTGATGTGTAAAATATGATTCCTCCAATTAGGATTTTCTTGAAAAAATTTTCGCAGTATTTTCACTGAATGGTCTTTTTCTATATTAATGTTGTTGATCATAAGCTGGGGAAGCTGAAGTGGTAAATTATCAGAATTAGATGGTTTTTGAAATAAAATATTATTGGTTTTGAGGATGTTTAAGGGAAGTGTAAATATATATATATATATATATATATATATATATATATATATATATATATATATATATATATATATATATATATATATATATATATATATATATATATATATATATATATATATATATATATATATATATTATATTATTACTCTTCTTTATTATTAATAATAAATAAGCATAGGTTTTGAACCACTAGTTATTTTGGTCTGGTATTTGTTAACTTATTTTCTTCAAAACAAGTTAACCCGCCACTTAACAGTTTAACTTTTGATTTGATTTTTTTTGTATTTCAAAATTTTGTTTAAACTCATTTTTAAATCAGTAGAACTTTAAGTAGTAGCAATTTTCATATTATTTACGTCTACTTAAATTTAAGTCTTCCTAAATTAACGTACCTAAACTTTTTTCTTCCTAAATTTACGTCTACCTATACTTATGTTTACCTAAATTTAGATTTACTTAAATTTACGTTACCTAAATTTAAGTATCCGTCACTGCAAAAAAAAAATTTTTTCATCGTGTTTCATTTTTCTTAATCATATTTTATTTCAGCACTCGGATTGCAATGTTACCATTGTTCAGCTACCAACTATGAGGCCTGCAAGGAATCAAGTATAATAAAACCTTGTCCAAATGACTCCCATTGCGTTACTTTGTCATACAAGATATATGTAGAATCATTGAACGTATCAACTGTCTCTCAAATTTACCGAAAAATGTGCGTTATTTCTAAACTTGATAACTGTCAAAAGTATTGCTTGCTTTATAAAAGTATGGGGAACATGTGTGCTGTAAGTCGTTCAAATTTTAATGTGATTGTTATATTTTTTTTATTTTTTTAAACAAAGATAGACACTTTCTTTAAAAAAAAATTATTTTTGGAGTTTGATTCATGCTTTAAAGTTATCTGTCAAAATAACAAAATAACTTTGTTTATTTCTACAATACATGCACGTAATTTTTTTTTAACCTTGAAGTGTTTTAAAGTGAAGTAAAAAATCTGATCATTGATAGTATTAAATTAAAAATTTTAAATAAAGTTTCATTAAGTATTTTTATCTTGTGAATCTTTAGTTCCGGACTAAATCAATGGAATGTACTTGAGTTTTATTGACGTTTACGAAAACAGCATACGTTAGCGCCTTTTATTGTCAAGCATAATTTTAAATCAAAGTTGTTGATAAAAAAATCTTGTTAATTTACTTTGTACAGGTTTTCATTTTTTTTTTTTTTATTGCGTTTTAACTTAGTATTCGCAAATTTGAAAAACAAAAAATTTAATTTAAAGATTCTTCAAATGCATCGCGTTTTTTGTTAAAATATTAATTAAAAATGATAACAACGCAGTGTACAAGTAACCCTCCTCTTTTTGGCCCCTTAAACTACATATTAAAAGTTTATTTCTTCTTTACATCACGTTGGAGAGAGGAGGAGAGAGGGCATGACAATTGAGGTACTTAACCTATGGGAAAAACTTAAAAATAATTTAAACTTATTAGTGTCAAAAAAGGCTGCATTAAAAGATACTTTTTTTTGAGTTTAAATCAGTTTATTGGTTATATATTTTGAGAAATTTTCCAACTTGTATTAAATAAGCTTTCATAACTTGAAGTTTAAATAAATATAAATAAATTGTATAATAGTATAGTGTCATAAATAGAAATAAAATTAGAAAGATAAAAATAATACATATCAAATCACTCAATAAAAAAAAAGTACTGTATATATATATATATATATATATATATATATGTGTGTGTTTTAAGGTTTTATATAAATTATTACAAGGATATTATGAATATCTAAATATTATAAATATTCTCCTAATTTGTTTTGCAATGTAAATCTCGAGTTTTACTTTTGCTAACTTTGTTAGGTTGACTGTTGTTCTACAAATTTGTGCAACGCAAAGAAAATACCTTCCATTCGTCAAAGAAGCCGATCAACAGCCGTTTGCAGCAACAGCATTTATTGTATTTATTTAATCGTGTTTTGTTTACTTTTGACTAAAGAAAATATATAAACAAATGCAAATAAGTTATATAATAAAAAATACTACAAAACTCTCTCTCTCACTTTCTCACTTTCTCACTCTCTCTCTCTCTCTCTCTCTCTCTCTCTCTCTCTCTCTCTCTATATATATATATATATATATATATATATATATATATATATATATATATATATATATATATATATATCTTTGATGGGCGGACATAAGAGTATAACTGCAAAAGTGTAACTTTTCAGGAGAGCAAAAAAAGATTATTATGAACCCAATTATTTTGCTACAGAAGTCATATTTTGAGAAATGGGCTGTTACTTTTATTCTGTTTGAACCGAATGGTGTAACTATACTGTTAATACCATTGATGCCGGCATACACAAGACACATTTTCTCATATAAATCGTTAAATGGTCAAAAATGCAGTTATACTGTTATGTCCGCCCATCAAAGATATATATATATATATATATATATATATATATATATATATATATATATATATATATATATATATATATATATATATATAGAGAGAGAGAGAGAGAGAGAGA
Source organism: Hydra vulgaris (assembly GCF_038396675.1). Classification (NCBI taxonomy): domain Eukaryota; kingdom Metazoa; phylum Cnidaria; class Hydrozoa; order Anthoathecata; family Hydridae; genus Hydra; species Hydra vulgaris. Next base: position 21,433,783 of record NC_088923.1, read on the forward strand.
GAGAGAGAGAGAGAGAGAGAGAGAGAGAGAGAGAGAGAGTGAGAGAGCTAACTTCCAAACATGGAGCAAACCTCAAACATTTATATGTTTATACTTATATCCAATAAAAATGCTTAGCAAAAAATTGCAATGATTGGAGCCTAGGAACAAAAAAACCTTGAAATTTTGGCGACACTTGCCCTAAACGTGAGAGCAACATGTTGATAAAATTAATTATTTTTATTATTCTCAAGTAAACTCATCGATAAATTTTAAAATTCGCAACAAAATATCTTGGCGTTTAAAAAATAATAGCCTTTTATATTTTGTAACGCCCTCAAGTTGAGAGGGGTTCAAACTATATTTTTAAAGAGATTATTGTCAAGGCCGTAGACAACTTTTTTTGATGTTTGAGCTAAGCAACTTTAAAACATGAAGAAAACTCCGTATTTAAGTATGTTCATATATATGAGGAATGAGGATGCTAAGCAAAAAATTGCGTTGATTGGAGACTGGGAACAACAAAAAACCCAAAACGTTAGCCTCCCCCCCCCCCCCCAAGCCCCAAATAAGAGGGCAATGAGTCAAATTTGCAAATTTGTTATATTTTTTTTAATTTCAAACTTTATTTATATTCATCGACAAATTTTGTTGACAATGTTTGATTTAATAATCTCTTTTTGATCGGCTTTTATGACTCTTTATCTCTTTTTGATCGCCTTTTAAAAAATAAAATAACAAATTTGACTAATTGCCCTCCTATTTGGAGCTGGGGGGGGGGCTTATGTTTTGGGTTTTTTGTTGTTTCCAGTCTCCAATCAACGCAATTTTTTGCATAGCATCCTCATTCCTCATATAAATGAACATACTTAAATATGAAGTTTTCTTCATGTTTTAAAGTTGCTTAGCTCAAACATCAAAAAAAGTTGTCTACGGCCTTGATTGTATGAATCATGTTAGTTTAGTTAGCAGTATATGGTTTACTGTATCAAAGCTTTGGACAGATCAATGAAAAATACTACTGTAAAATAGTTGTTGTTTAGAGCGTCATATATCTCGTTGACAATCTCAACTTCGCGTTCAGTTGAATGTATTTTTTTGAAACCGAACTGTTTTCTATACAGCATGGTGTTCTTTGTATAATATACGCTCAAGTGTTTTAAGGAAACAAGGCAAAGTAGAAATTGGTCTACAGCTTGAAATAAGGTAGTTACCTCTTCCTTTAAAAATAGGTGTAATTTGGGCAATTTTAAACTATATGGAACAATATCCAAATTTAAAGAAAGTTTAAAAATATGAAATAACTCTGGCTCAATGACATTAAATACAGATTTTACAAGATTGACGCTAATTTTATCAAAGCCTGCGCTTCTATATTTTTTCAAGGTTGTTAAAAGCATCTCGCAATTTTCAAATTTTAAGATTAGTTTTGTCCATTTGAGTACTGAATTTTTTTAAATAAAAATTAAAACTTGATGAGCTCTGCGGAATTATTTCAGCTTAGACATGTACCAGAAAAAATCTGCGCGTGTTTTGATGTGGTGTTTACGCAAACCGTGCATCATTTTAAATAGCTAATTGTTTTAAAATGTCATTGTATTCGTGTTATTCAAAATTTAAGCAACTCTGTTATCAAAACAATTAGTTTTAATTGAAATGTCATCAAATCAAGATAAGAAGCGAGAAAATTTTTTGCATTTTCTCGTTGAAAATCCTGGTATCAAACAAAACAACTTCTAAAGAGTTGCAGATTGCTTTGAGAACAATGCAAGCGTTGTGAAACGATTTAAGGACACTGGCACAATCAAAAAGAAATCAGGAAGTGGAAGAAAAAAATGTTTTGTTTGACGAAATTTTGGTAAAAAAGTGAAAGATGTCTTCGACAGAAAACCGGAGATTTCTCTTTGAACTTTAGCGAATAAATTTAAGACAAGTGCTTCCACTATACCAAGAGTGAAGAAAAATTGTGGCTATAAATCTTATAAAAAGAAAAAAGTTCCTTGTCGTGAAGAAAAGCAAGAAAATGTTGCAATTCGTTGTTCAAAGCTGCTCTATAAAGAATTTTGTGCCAATAAATCTTGTTTGATTATTAACGATGAAACTTATTGCGCTGCATATTTCCGATTTCTTCCAGGACACTAATATTACTCAGCAATTAATCGCAAGAAACTGAATTCCAATTATTAATGCATTGAAATGCAAAAACTCGCTAAAAAATTCTTAGTTTGGCAAGCAATTTGTGAATGTGGTGAATGAAGCTCTTGTTTTATGAGTACGGGAATAATTAACACCAAAAAACTTATAAAAGAATGCCTCAAAAAACATCTTTTGCCGTTTTTAAGAACACATACGGGTTACCCGTTATTTTGGCCCAATTTAGTATCATGTCACTATTCTGGGACAACTTTAAACTGACTTAGAGAACATAAAGTAGATTTTGTTGAAAAACACTGCAATCCACCAAGTTGTCCTGAACTACGTCCTATTGAAAGGTATTACGTCCTTTCAAAATATATATAACATTCAATATCGAAATACAATAGTTAAATAAATATCCTTTAAAATGTCTGCGCAGATTTTTTCTGGTACATGTCTTAAGTTTAGCCAAATATTTACACAGAAGCTGACAAGTTTCTCAGCAATAGAAAATTTTTCATAGGCTAATTTTTTATTTATCAGAAGTTCTTTTGGTACAATATTTTTTATAATATCGTTTTTTTCAATTATTTCATTAATAACATGCCATATTTTATGAGTGTTTTTGTTTGTTTTTACTAATAATTTTGCGTAATAAATTTTTTCGGAGTATTTTTTTGTTGTTTCAGATAGAATTTTATAATTTTTTGTATATTTTCTCATTTTTATACGTTTTCTTTCTTTGAAATTTATCGTACAATTTTTTTATTAGTTTTTGAGGACTTAACCTACGGACAACCACGGAGTTAGAATTAAAATTGACATATTAAAACTTAAAAAGATCCAAAGAAGAGTCAAAAAAATTATTCTTGAACTGAAAAATCCACTCTATGAAGAATGATAGTTAAATTTAATGAATTTAGAAAGTTTAGGATGGACTTAAAATATCACTACAAAATATAAAATGGTTTAAAATTCTGAAACTCGTTTCCTCGATAACAAACGATGGACCTTCACCGAGTCTATGTGTACATAAAAAAATCAAGCGTAAAAGATTTAAGTGTTCTTTGAAAATAACTTCTTTAAACAATAATTTTTATTACTTTTTAGTAAGTTTGTTTCATCAAATTATTCATAACCCGCATGAATTTTTAGTTTGCAGGTAGAAAAGTTTTAATAAACAGGTAGAAAAAATATTATATATATATATATATATATGTATATATATATATATATAACGTCTGTTCACAAAAAATCCGGACTGATTTCAAATGTACACAAATTGTTCTAAATTTCGAATTTTCGATTCAAAATTTTTAAATTTAATCGGTCAACAACAACAGTTTCATTTTGTGGCAAAATTAAGTTTAAATAATTAATTCAAATAAACATGGAGCATCTAAAAGAGAACGATGTTAGAAATGTGATTGGAAATTTTTATAAACAAAACATAAACAGTGGAAAGAAATTTACAGTGGATCATTTTAAGAAAATGGGAATCGCTAAATCTACAATTTATGACATAATTAAAAGGTCTGAAAATAATTTGCCAATGAATAGAAAAATCGGTTGCGGCAGAAAACCTTTTAAAATTACACCAGAAAAGAGAGAGTCCATGATTGCAAGAGCAGAAGAGAGAATCGGGATTTCGCAAAGAAAATTGGCACTAAAATATAAGATAAGCGTTTCATACGTAAATAGATTATTAAGTATGCATGGACTAAAGTATACCAAAAGAAAAAATGCACCAAAAACAACAGAAAAGCAAGAAATTAAACAAAAAAAAAACTTATTAAAACTTTCAAAAACTTTTTTCAAGCCATCAAATGAGTTTGAAATCATCATGGACGATGAATCTTATTTCTGTGTAAATGGTGCAAATTGTTCACAAAACTCTGGCTACTATACAAAGGATAGTTCTCAAACTGATCCTAACATTAAATTCAACTTCAAAAAAAAGTTTGACGAGAAAGTTCTCGTTTGGATTGCAATCAGTCGTTTTGGTCACTCATCGCCTTATTTTGCTGTAAAAAACTGTGCACTGGATGCAAAAACTTATTCTAACAAATGTATTACAAAAAGACTTCTTCCATTTATAAATTCCAAGCATCAAAACATGAAAATTTTATTTTGGCCTGACGGAGCGAGATGTCATTATGCAAAACACACATTAGAAACTTACAACACTTTAGGTATTAATTTTGTCGACGCTAAAGATAACCCCCCAAATGTACCGCAGTTAAGGCCAATTGAAAATTTTTGGGCACATTTAAAAGCAAAAGTTTATGGAAATGGATTTACTGCGAAAAATCTTGACCACCTTAAGAATAGAATTCGATTAAAGTTGAAAGAGTTTGATTCAGACTACTTTTTCAACCTAATGGATTCAGTCAAAACTAAAGTTCGAAAAGCCGCTGATTTAGGACCACTTTCGGTTATAAAATAGTTAACAATGTCCAGTCACTCATTTTAGTTAAAATTTTTGTCAAAAATCGATTAATTTTGTATTCAATTAAGAACAATTTTTCATTCCGGATTTTTTGTGAACAGACGTTATATATATATATATATATATATATATATATATATATATATATATATATATATATATATATATATATATATATATATATATATATATATATAATAATAACATAGGATATTTAGTTTTAATTGTAACAGTTTGAAAAAAGTTTGTAGTATTAACTAAAATGTAAAATTGATAAATTTGTCATTTGGTCACGTGATTTTGGAAAGATGACTTATGTGTTTTCTGTCTCTAATTTTATAAAATTTTGCAAATTACTAACTACTTGAACTAAAGTAACACAAAATAAGTATGCGTCGCAAAAAATATAGCTAAAAATGTTACACTTAAAAGACACTGTTCATTAGCAATAAATATAACTGAGGTATTTTTTTTAAGCGCAAAAAATAAACTTATGCGGATAAAATTACGTTAACAATATTTAAAAAAACAATTAAAGTTATATACAAAATATCAATACTGTTTCGTTTCCGTTTATTTTTAAATTTTTTTGTTGAGTAGTTATATAAAAAAAACCGTTTGTCTAATTATTCCCCGTTTTCCCCATTAACATTTATTTTTATATAAATGTTTAGATAAAAGAAAATGCTGGCAAGTGCTACTGTTTTAACTTGCAATAGTGACTTTTGTTAATGATTTTAAACCATGGCATTTTTTTTTTGTTTGAGATAGCTACCTTTCAGAAATGGAGTAAATTCCAAACATTTAAATGTTTATACTAATGTCAAATAAAAATGCTTTACAAAAAACGTGATAAACGGAGCCTGGGAACAAAAAACCTCAAGTTTTTTGCCCCTTTTCCTGCCCTAAACGTGAAAGCAACAAGCTGATAAAATATTTTTTCTACTACTCTTAATTAAATTTATATTCATCGATAAATTTTAAATTTCATACTATAATCTATCAATAAATTTTAAATTTCATAATATAATCTAGAAGATCGTCAAAGGAGAAATATTCTTCGAATCGAAGGAGTCGAATAAAATAATAACAAAAACTGGAATGGTACGGAAGTAAAAATAATAAACCTTCTTGATAATACCCGCAATGTAAAAGATGTATTCATAGAAAGAGTGCACAGAACTGGTATAATGGACAATAAAAAGCCTAGAACAATTTTAATTAAGTTAGTTAATTATAAAGACAAAGTATAGATTCTAAAAAACGCCAACAAACTAAAAGGTTCGGGAATTTATATTAACGAGGATTTTTCGCTAGAAACTACTATATTAAGAAAGAAACTTCTTGAAGAAAGCAAAATTAAAATTTTTATGCGTTTTATCATTTGCCAAAACGTTAAATACTTATTTTTAATAATTAGATATTGTAAAAGTTATTAAAAAAGTATCTGCTAACGTTAATCAAAAATTTGTGACTACGCTGTATTAGCCTAATAGTTTTGCCAAATTGCAACAACAACAACAAAATTTATAAAATTTAAGTATATATACTTTTATAAATATTATTTATGTTTTACTCTATTTTTACTCTCTACTTTTAAAACGTGTAAAAATATAAACTCGCCTATTTTTAAACGTTTTAAAGATTTAAGCGATTAAAAGTTTAAAACGTTTAAAAGTTAAAAATTTATTCGAAAGCCCTAGAAAAACAACTGCTCTGACAAAATTATAATTTTTTTTTCAAAAATTTTTTTAAGTAGTTAATAAATCATATAAAACAAACCTTTGATGTCAAATATTTAACATTTGTTCACAGTTAATATTTTAATTTCTTGTTAACTTAAAGACAAACGTGCATTTATTTTTCGTTACATCAGCCGGCGGGAGGCAAATATTTCCTCCTCCAATTTGGCGGCCGCAGCCAGCTGGGAGGCAGAAACTATTGGAGGCGGCCTTCAAATGGTTTTGCCTCCAAAAAATTTTCTGAAGGCGGCCACCATTGGCTTCCGCCTCTTTATTGGCGTCGGCCTCCAAAACCTATTGCCTTCGAAAAAAACTCTAACTGCGGCCGCTAATAGAAAGGCAAAAGCCACTGAGGCGGAATGAAGGAAATTTTGCCCTAAAAATTAATTGGGAGGCAGCTGCCGTCTGCTGCAGAAGAAAAGAGGAGGCGAGAATATTTACGCCGTTTGTCAACACTGCGTTACCTCAAACAATATTAGTGTTATGACTAATCCCAAACTTAGGGAAAAGGAATTGTTAGATGCAGTCTCTAATTTTCGAAGTCTCTGTTAGATGCAGTCTCTAAGATTCGAAGTCTCTGTTAGATGCAGTCTCTTAGTTAAAGCCCAATAAAAGCGTTGCTTTCGATGCTATAAGTAGTAATATCATTATTAAATCGATAAAATACATCACAATCGATAAATCACATTTCCATTATTACATAATTTTAATTTATATTTAAAATATGGTGTTTTTCCAGAAAACCTAAAAATCGCAAAAATCATTCTAATTTTAAAATCAGGCGATCCTTGTGAAGTTGCAAATTATCGCCCGACCTCAATTCTTACTTGTTTTTCTAAAATATTAGAGCGAATTATGTTTAATAGGCTTTATTCTTTTTTTTATATTTTAGCTTTCGATACAATCAATCATCAAACCCTTCTATCGAAACTCAAAAGTTATGGTATAAAAAATACTAACTTGTTCTGGTTCGATAGTTATTTGACTAATAGGAAGCAGTATATAGTATATGAAGAAGGAAAAACTAATTATGAGACAATTAAATGTGGTGTTCCTCAAGGATCAATTTTAGGACCACTTCTATTTCTCGTTTATATAAACAATTTAAATAAATTTTCTAACATTTTAAATACAATTTTGTTTGCAGATGATACCAGCTTGTTTTATTCCAATAAAGATATCTATACATTATTTCAAACAGTAAACAAAGAACTAGATAAACTAACCCAATAGTTTAAATCAAACAAGTTATCTTTAAATATTACTAAAACAATTTACACTTTATTCCATCGTCTACATAAAAAATAAGATATTCCCTTTGAACTTCTGGACCTTTTTATTGATAATCAAATAATAAAGAGGGAGCAATTAATAAAGTTTTTAGGCGTGTTTCTAGACGAAAATGTAACCTGGAGGGAACATATAGGTGTAGTTGAAGATGAAATATCGAAAAATTTAGGTATAATGTACATAGCTAAGCAGTTATTAAATCAATCTTGTTTAAAAAAAGTTTATTTTTCTTTTATTCATTGCTACTTAATTTATGCGAACATTGCTTGGTGTAGCACTAACGCGACGAAAATAAAAAAATTGCTTAGCAAACAAAAACAGGCTATAAGGATAGTTTCAAACGTAGATCGTTTCTCACACACACAAACACTAAGCCTCTATCATGTTCAAACTCGATAAAAATATATTACCAATCTTATTTTATTCAATTTAAAAAAAAAAAAATCACATATACCCTACTAGATTTTCAAAATACAACTACAATCAGTTCAAAACTGAAGATACGCTTCCGCTTCTAACGCGATAAGAAGTGTTTTTGAGGAGGAGAAAAAATTTATAAATTTTTAATATTATGGTATTAAAAGCTGACTTTGAGGCTCTAGAAAAAAGAGTATCAGCTTTAGAAAAAGCAATCGAAGCTAAAGACGACCAGTTAACTGAAAAAAACCAAAAAATAGAAGAACTAATAAAAAAAGTTAGAAGATAAAAATTGTAATGATGAAAAAGGTAACGAGGAACTTTGGACTGATGTTGTAAAAGGTAAACAGAAGAGAAAACCAATAAATCAACTCAATCTGATTAATGCAGTAGCCAAAGAATCAAAAGAACAAAAAATGCGAGAAAAGAATGTAATTATTTTTGGTTTAGCAGCATCTACGAATAAAAATAAAGATAATGCATTTGACGAGGATAAAAAAAATGTGATAACTATTTTTAACAAAATTGATAATGTGTTCTAAATTAACAAATGTTAATATAGAACACATTATCAAGTTAAAAACAAGGAACGAAAATCAACCACCTTTTATCGTTGTCTTAAAAGATAAACACGAAAGAAATAAAGTTTTAAAGTCTTCAAAAGTATTAAAAGACGATGACTCGTTCTCGAAAGTATTCATAAATCTTGATCTTACAGAAGCAGAAAGACATAAAGCAAAACTCTTAAGAGAAGAATGTCACCGAATGAACACTGAAAAAAAACAAAGAAATGAAAATAATTATTATTTCAGTATCAGATATGATCGAGTAGTGAAAATCACTGTATAGCAATTACCAAAAAACTATAAGATTAACAAAATCGAATATCATAAATCAACGGGCAGGAACAAAAAAATCATTAATGAAATATTTAAAAAAATAAATTACGAGTCAAAATCAATTGAGTCAATAAACATATTATCTGAAAATACAAAAAAACTAACAATTAATAATAACGACGTAACAGAAAATTTTTTATCACGTTGGTATACAAATGCTACATCATTAAAATGTAAATACAATTGATTTATTGCTGAAATAGTCATATCTTCCCACAGATACTTTTTATTAGTGAAACATGGTTTAATGAAAAGTCATTAAGTAATGTTTCGGGTTATAATATATTTCGCAAAGATCGAGTAGGTTAACGAGGAGGGAGAGTATGCATATATATCAAAGAAAATATTAAATCTGTTACAGTTTCTGATAAAATGTTAAATGACGACGACTTAGAGCAAGTTTGGACATCACTGCATATTGGCAATGAAAAGATACTTTGCGGATGCATTTATAGACCAGGCACAATTGACTATAAATCTAATCTAAAAATAATAAATTCAATTAAACGAAGTTACAATCTATTGATAAATAGTAAGTATTCCGGCTTATTGATGTGTGGGGATTTTAACTACTTTTCGATTAAATGGAATAAAGAAAACATCGGCGAACTTATTAATAATTCAGATATTTCTGCTAAAGAGTTCTTAAAATGTTTAAATGATTTTTTTATAAAACAAAACGTAATTAAACCAACTTTTCAAATTAATGAATTTAAATCCACTAACGTTCTTGACCTAATATTAACAGATTCAAACAAAAGAATAATTGATTTGAATCATTTTGATAATTTGGGTGCACTTAGTCACGGTCATCAGATCCTAAAGTTTTTGTATTGCTTTAGAAATAATTTAAAAAAAACGGAAGCAGTAAAAAAAATATATAACTCTGTACAAATACGGCAATTATAATGGCTTTTCCGATATGCTAAATAGCTACGACTGGCATCTTGAATTCAAAAATTTAGATGCTAATGTTTCATACAACAAATTTGTCAATATTTACAATAAAGGTCTTATATATTTCATTCCAACAATTACAAAGGGAGTTGTTAAAACAAAAGCGCCTTAGATGAACTCTTACTTAAAAAAGTTAATTAGAAAGAAAAGAAACCTCTGGAGAAAATGTTTACATAATCGTTTTTTAAACAAAGGAAATGTACAGTGGCGGATTAAGACTTTTCGGGGCCCGGGGCTATTTAAAAGTAGGAGGCCCCGTTCCACTAACAACGACAAAAATGAGTAAAACAAAGATTTTCTTGAAAATGCTATCACTGATATTTATTTATATATAAATTTTATATTTATTTTATTGAATTAAGTTGAGTGATTTTTTTTTGCTTTTTTTCCCCGTAAACTCTGCAATCACATCGCTGAAATCCAAAGTTTCTAATAATTTTGACTCAATAGTTAATCTTGCTATATTACTTAAACGACTATGGACCATTGTTGATCGGTGCATGTTCTTAACTCTTTTAAGAGTAGAGAATGATCTCTCAACCTCGCAATTTGTTATGGAAATAGTTAGAAACAAGCGATATGCTATATAAACATTTGGAAATACATCAATAATATCGGTTTCAACAATCCAATTTAAAACATGCGGAGGAATCAATGTGTTTTCAGTCTCAGATTTATCTTTTTTATGCGAAAAAAAACCCGGAGGCTGCAACTTTAATGTTACAAATTGTTCTATTTCAAATATGAAACTATCTTCTAAATCATTTGAGTACACTTCTACAATTTTTTTCGCGCTAACTTGCCATTCCATGGTACTAATAGTTAACAGCTTCGATAGAAATCCAAATAACTTATTTACGTGGTTGTAACCATCACTTCTTATAGTTAATTGTGTCACAAGTTTGTCAATAATGACAAAAAATGTATTCACTCGAAACATGTTGGATACGCTTAAAGAATCAACTTGGTTTTCTCTGTTGGTCAATTTTTTAATTACCTTTCTTTTGTTCTTATCAGAATAGTCTTTTTCAATAAACGAGCTAAGTTTTTTTGATTCATTCTCAAATCTCGTAAAGTCGTTTCGTAAGTTTTTTACAAAGTCAATTAGTGAAAGTAACATACTGCTTGCTGTATGCAAATCTAATTCAACTTCTTGAATTAATTTGCTAACCGCATTAAACCTCTTAAGTATGTGATGCCAAAGTACAGCCATGAATGCAAACTCTAGCTTAGTGATCTTATTTAATAAACACAAAGCTTCATGACGAGTATCAGATTTTTCTTCTGTATCCTCAGCTATATGACATAGCGCTGCATGAATCCCATCAAAATTTTCTACCAAACTTTTTGAAGCATCTGACCTACATCAGGGGCGGGTTTAAGGGGGGGGCTAAGGGGGTAGTAGCCCCCCCCCCCCGGGGGACAATGTTATATATTTTTTAAAACGAATAATAAAATATATCAATGATCTTTATATGCAAAAGTTATGCATAAATGCATATACATAAGTTATGCAACATAACTTCGTTTTAGTTTTATTGGAAAAACGCTTCAATGCTTCTTGCATTTTTAAGTTAATAAGTTTCTTAACCATAATGCATTACAACTTAGATTGTTATTATAAAGCGGTGTCATATAGTTTGCATTGTAGTTTATTCTTCTGTATTTGTTTATAGCCGTGCTTTTATTTTTGTTTTTTAGTTTTAAATTTAATTTTTTAAATTTTAAGGGATATTTTTAAGTTTTATGTGTTGTATGTCATGTGTTTTGTTTAAAGTTTTACACAAAATTTTTAACAAATGAGCAATGCCAATGGAAATGGTAAAAACCCAGCTAATGCAAAAAGAAAACAAGTCAATATTTCTACATATTTTAACAAGAAACACATTTTATCAGAACAAGTTAATAAAACAGAGAACTTAACCATTCCGATACCGTGCACTTCTCAATTATCTGAAAATGATAAAAACACTGCTTGCAGTATCGAAAAAGATATTTTAGAACCTTTAACTTTTATTGAGGATATTGGATATTATATAAACTCAAAGTCTTTAAATCAGAATACAAGATATAGATTAGTTAAAAAAAATTGGTTGCCTGGATCTGATTTTATTTATCCTTTTTCAACACATGTTAAAAAAGGCAAAGAAGTAAAGCGATACTTAAATCAATCTCACTTAATGAAATTCCCTTGGTTAGTATATTCATCATTAAAATCTGGGTTATTCTGTAAATTTTGTGTACTTTTCCTTGTTAACAATACTGGAGGATTAAGAAATACTGAACCTTTAAAAAAATTAGTCACTGTACCATTAAATACATTTGCTAAACTATTAGGAAAAGATGGCGATCTAGAATCCCACCAAAATAATTTATATCACAAAAATGCAATTTTACAAGCTAATGAGTTTTTAATCCGTTATGAACAGCCAGAAAGAGAAGTTCTAAACTTGATTGACAGCGAAAGAAAGAGGCAAATAGTTGAAAATAGAGAAAGAATTACTCCTATTATTGAGTCAATAATTTTTTTAGCTAGACAAAACATTCCTTTAAGAGGGCATAGGGATGATGGAGAATTATTAATTAATTCTAGTTCAAAAACATCCGTTATCAATGAAGGGAACTTTAGAGAACTTTTAAGATTCCGAATAAAATCTGGTGATAAGATATTAGAAAATCATCTTAACACAACTCATGCCAAAGCTACATATATAAGTAATACTATTCAAGAAGAATTAATAGAATGCTGCAAAGAAGAAATTATTTATAAAATATTGACAGATATTCAATGTAATAAGTTTTATAGTATTTTATTAGACGAAACTACAGATGTATCACATTCATCTCAAATGACACTAATTTTAAGATATATTTTTGATGAAAAAATAAAAGAAGATTTTGTTTCATTCATAAATTGTCACACATACTTTTATAATAAGCAAAAGTCAAACCAGGAGGAACATATCAATCATAGTGAAGAATGTGTAGAAAATTATGAAAGCACTATTATTGAACCAAAACTCACAGGTGAAGTTCTTGGAAAAATAGTCGTTAATATTCTAAAAAGTTTAAATTTAAACTTGAAACACTGTGTTGGAATTGCAACAGATGGTTGCTCTATTATGACATCCACAGTTCGTGGTGCTGTTAAATATATTCAATCAAATGCAACTCCAAATGCAGTTTATAGTCCATGTACGAATCATTGTTTAAATTTATCAATTTCTAAATCATCTAGTGTCATGGAAATTAGAGACTCTATTGGTATTATTAAAGAAACTGTTAAGTTTTTTAATATGTCAGCCAAAAGAAATCATGTTCTTAAAATAGTTTTTGGTAAAGAAAAAAATTTAATGAGTTTATGTGAAACAAGATGGATTGAAAGACACGATAGTGTTTTAATATTTAAGAATTCTCTACACTATATCATTAAATCTCTGAACCTTATAACTGAATGGCAAGATAATGATTCATCAGTAAAAGCTTATTCTCTTTTAAATTCATTAACTACATGTCAATTTATAATATCATTATTTATACTATCAGATTTACTCAACTTAACGTCACCTGCAAGTAAACTACTTCAAAGTGTTCAAAAAGACCTGCATTTTGCAGAAGATTGCTTTAAGGATATTATAAATATTATGGAAAATAGGCGGTCTACTTGTTATATAAATTTTAAAACAATATTTATAGAAAGTAAACAACTTATGGAAAAATTGGATGTGGAAGTAAAGTTACCTCGTATTACTAAGCATCAAATACACAGACCAAATATAAATACTTTAACCGTAGAAGAATACTTTAGAATTTCTGTTTATAATCCACTGTATGATCATGTCCTTGCTGATTTAAAAGATAGATATTTAAGTAAGAAAAATTTAACTGTTTATAAATTATTACTTCTTATACCAAGCCTCGTTGTTGCTATCAAGTTGCATGATATGAATAATATTGCAGACATTGTTGCTAAAGAATACTCATTTATTTGCATAGAAAAACGACAGTTTTCTTCTGAACTTGATTTGTGGATTACAAAATGGACCAGAGTTAAAAATGAAGGTAAATATTAAATCTATTAATAATTTATTTCAGGCTAAATTATCTAAATTATAAGAATTTAATCTCTTAATTTCAAGGAGGTTATTTACCATCTACAGTCATTGATGGTTTGGATTGTTGTCCAGATATATTGTTCCCAAGTATTAAAACAATACTTTTAATTATTGGTTGTCTGCCCATTAGCATTGCATCAGCTGAAAGAAGTTTTTCTTCTTTGCGAAGGTATATCTACATTCAAAATTAAAATATCAAATTAATAACCAAATAATCTTGTTTTTAACTAAAATGATTTAAATCTAGATTAAAAGATTGGTTACGATCCCGAATGAGTCAAGATAGATTGAATGGTTTAGCTTTACTTTATGTTCATCGGGACAAAGAAGTGTTAACAGACAGCGTTATTGAACGGTTTTCAAAAGTGAAAAAAAGAAACATTGAATTTATATTGTAATGTTCAGAAAAACGTTTTAGTTATTACTTATGTTTCTTTTTAAAAATGGTTTCCGGTAAAAATTGACATCAATTAAACTTTAGTTGGTAACAAATAAGAAATTAATAAACAAGCGGTTTTAAAAAGCTTGGCATGGGTAAGAAAAGTTATTAAGCACGCATTAGGTTCTCTCCTATATTAAGCACGCGAGAGAATGAGTAGAACCATTAAGAGTAGTCCATAATTTACGTCAACCAACTTTAACAAATTTTACCCCCATCGTAATGCTTTTGTAACAAGATCCGTAGTTTAAAGACGACCCTTTATGTGAATTAATATGTTAGAGACAAATACGACTAAATAGACGTAAAATACGACTAGGTAAATTTTTTAAACTTTAGCCCCCCCCTTGGTAAGTGACCAAACCCGCCCCTGACCTACATGAACATCGTGTATCTGATAGGCGCTTGAGTGTAGCATGATTTCCTTTCAATGAATCCCATCTATGTGTTGAAGCTACAAAAAATGAATACAAACTCTGGAGAACGCCAAAATAATTTATAGAATTGATGCACTCACTGACACTGCACTTCCCTACTAAATTTAAAGAATGTCCAGCGCAGAGGATATAAAAATCTAATTCACTCCGCTCATTTAAACGTGCCTGTAATCCAGAATATTTACCAGACATATTGCTTGCATTATCGTATGCCTGTCCCCGACAATTGGTTATATCAATATCATATCTTTCCAGTAGATCTAAAATGTCAGTAATCAAAGATTTACCGTCGTAGCTTTTAATTTGTAGAAAACAAAAAAATCGTTCATCCACGTGGCCATTTAGATAATAACGAATTATCACAGAAAGTTGATCCACGTGAGAAATATCAGGAGTCGAATCTACGATAATTCCCCAGTATTTTGCTTTTTTTATTTCGGTAATAATGTGCGTTAAAACCTTTTGAGACATAATATCAATTAACTCTTCACAAATAGTTTTAGACAAATAATTTACATTACCTCTGCCTTTATTTGCAAAACTGTCAATGTGTTGCTTTAAAACTGGATCAAATTGAGTCAACAGTTCTAACATGCCTAAGTAATTTCCGTTATTTGACGATCCTATAACTTCATTATGACCTCGAAATCCTAAACCTCTTCCGGCTTAAAAACGAATAACCGCAACTATTCTATTTAAGATTGCAGTCCAATAATTAAATTCCCATTTTAATCTGGCTTACCATATATTCATCAACATGAGTATTTTGTTTAATGAATTCTATCTACTTAATCATACATTGAATATGTGCCTTGCTGTTTTCGTGGCCGAAAATAGTTTGTTTAGCTTTTTCCAATTGTAAAAGCCACTTTTGACAAATACGTTGTCGTAATCGTTTGAAAACAACTTGCAAACATAACAAAATACACATCCAGTGGATTCAGAAAACATTAACCATTTTCGGTCACGCTTTTCGCCATTATTCATCACTTTTTGAAAATATTTAACCGAATAATATCTGTACTGGTTTTTGAACATCCGCTTCGAAGATTCGAAATTAGAGTCTTTATTTTGAAAAAAAGCATACCCCTTGTTTAAATACTTCATACGTTCATTTTCCTTTAATTCTAATCGCCATAAAGCAGGGTCTTCGCGTAGAATGGTATCTAGGAAAAAAAATCATGATAAATAAGCCTAATAAAAAAATAATAAGTGACAATTTATAGAATAAAAATATTACTTGCCTAAAATGTAAATTGTTTGTTTAGCAGATGTTAGAGGTGTCATTAAAGATAGTAAAAATTGGAGTACCTGAGACAATCTCATTGTTATGCATTGTAGATTCAACACTTTCAACTTCTTGAATTTCATTTGAAGGACCTTTGCAGGCTACCTCACTTTCCGTGTTATTGTTTTCATCTTTTCTTTCATTGTTTTTATTATTATCTACAGTTTGTGGAAATTGCATAATAGTTTGGTTGGATGAAAAAAAATTTGCCATTTTCGGAAGTTTAGCTACCATTTCCTCTCTCTCTTTCTTCAATCTTCATCTACAAGCTCCACTTTCATATTTTCTTAGCATTTTAATTATAACTGTATAACCTGAAAAGTGTTAAACTGTTCTTTTTTTCTCTTTCACGAATTTAGCGCTTCAGCTATTAAATGCATTCACACAAGAACTCTTTTGTGCGGAAGTACAAAAGAATTGTAGAATTGCAATCGTTAATGCATTTTCATTAACAATATAATTATTCAAGTCATTGATAATTTTCCGAACGGAATTGTTTTTGTAGCAATTTGTACAAATGTTACATTCAATTATTGCTATAAAGCGCTGCTACCAATCTAATAACTTTTTTTTTGTTGAAGTAGTTGCGCTCCATCGTTGTCAAAGACCGGAAAAAATATATAATGCAGCGTTTTTGTAGACAGTTATTTTATTTTTGTGCTTTTGTTTCAGACAATTTAGTAAATTTAACTTTGGCTCTTTTAAGTTAATAAAAGATTTAATTTTCAGAGTTAATAAAAAATTATTTACTTTGAATCGGGGCCCCTAAAATTGTGGGGCCCCGATTCAAAGTAAATTCTCTATTGTAAACTGAGGACCAAAGTTGTGGAATATAATATTAAATAATGAACTGAAAACTAATTATTCTCTAAACCAATTCAAAACAAAACTTAAGCAATTACTTTTGTTAATTAAAAATGAGTTTAATTTCATCTAGTAAAGCTTCTTTAAATTAGAAATCATTAAATGCGTTTATCTTTAGAGCCTTTCATCAGAAAGTAACAAAAATTACTCAGAAACTTCCTTATTGACCATTTCATCATTCACTGTAGTATTGTCAGGATTCGCGCATGCGCATGGGAGATATTGAGATTTATGCGTTTTTTGGACAAAAACGTAACTTTTAGAACATCGCTTCCTTCTTACTTTACAAAGAAAATATTTAGTCGTATGAAAAAAAAAATTATTTTAAAAGTTCCAGTCACAATTAGTTTACTATATCCAGTCAGACTTTTTTTTCAAAGCTGCCGTTTTTCAGGATCTATAGACTGTTTATTAAAAAAAAAGCTTTCGGGGTTAGTTGACAAATTTTTCACTGGGTAAGTTGGCTCATAGCATTTACTATGGAAAAAAATATTTATTTTAAAAAAATTATTATTTTTTTTTTTTTTAATTTTTAACAATATTGAAAATATTTATTCTTACAAAAAAATTGAAAAAAAAATTTTTTTAGTTTTTTTTTCCACAGATAAAAGGTGGGCTACTGTTTCGCTTTTATACGGACTAATATTTGGTACCAGCTAAAAGTAATATTATATTTTGGGATAAAATTGTTGCGAAAATTAATTTAAAAAAAATTTCTATTAATTTTACACTTTTTTTTGAGGGTCCGGAAAGGCCCCAAGAATTTTTTTTTGTAAATGAATGCAAATTTTATAAGATACTCTAATCCATACTCTTTAAGACTACTCTTTAACATTTTTAAAAAAATGTGCTGTTAGGACTACAGAGCTCATAGAGTAAAAACCGAGCCAACTAGCCCCGGTCTCCCCTACGTATATTTTTATTTTTTTAAATGATAATCTTCTTTTTGAGAAATTTATTTTTATTTTCGCGTTATTTATCGTTTACTTTTATTGCGTTTTGCGTTATTTATCTTTTACTTTTATTTTTTACTGTTTATTTGATTTTACTTAATTGGCAATAAAAAGTATTATAAATTTAATTAAATGAGTTAAACTTAACAATAAAATGTGTTTTATATAAAATCATATCTTCTTATTTTTCAAACCAATTCTTAATTGTTTTTTTGTCATTTTAATATTTTATTAAATTTTGTTTCTTTTATTTTATAAAACATTTCTTAAATCTTGTTCTTTGAAAAACCATAAATTTTAAACGCTATGCGATATATTTACATTATCTTTTATAATATTAAATCAGAGATATATACATTGAAACTATATTTTATTGTTAAACTATATTTTATCTAGTAATGATGCATTTTTTGGGGCTTAATGATAAGACTAAATTTATCTTCTTTTAGCCCCGGTCATGTAATTATTTTTTATAAGTTACGACTGTAAATTTTTTTTATCAGCAAAAAGTGTAAATAAATAAAAAATAAATAAAATAAAAAAATCTCTGAGTGTTCAGAAATATATGACCATATAAATTTTAAACCCCTTGAATCTGAGGGGGTTACACATTTTATAGGGTCATAATTTTTGAATTTGAAGAGATGATAGCAAAAATTTTTAGGCTTTTCTGTTCCCAAGCTCTAATCATCACAATTTTTTGCAAAGCGTCCTTGTTTGACATTAGTATAAATATATAAATGTTTGGAGTTTGCTCCATGTCTTGAAGTTAGCCCCTGATAGTTGGTGATGTACACTGATAAATAATAGTTTAAGTACGTTGCTTTAGACAAATTAAGGTCATAAATTGAAACTTAGCTAAGCTTCAATTTATGATCTTAAATTGCCTTAAAAACATTTGACTAATTAGTCAAGCATTTTTTTGCTAAAATTTCATGGGATCCCCAATAATCTAGTTCAACTTATGATTATGAAGAAAACCAAAAAAAAAAGCCGTTGAGTTGAGTTCAAAGCTCTTAATATTTATTCATACAATCAATGGTTTTAGTTATGTTAATGTGAAATAAAAAATAAAGTTTGCTGCCTTTATATGTGATGCACCACCAAGACCATTTGACGATTATGACTCAAATTTTCAAACAACTAAAAAACATCAAAATGTAAACAACCTTGTACTAGACAGATTATATTTGAAGAACATTCAGCATTTAAATAACAATGGTTCATAAATCTAATATCTTCTACTGATTTATTTGTATTTTAGGAAAGCAAAATGTCCAATGTTAATAAGATTTAATTACTTGTATTTACAAACATAAGACAAATATGGCTTAATTGCTATGCACTGTTGACGTTTTAACACATTAATATATTTTTTTTGCCGTCTAAATATATACAAACCGTAAGTTACTAACAAGATATATAGGTAGCAGGAGCGAGAAGAAGACTAAGATGTTTTATTGCCAAGCCCCTTGATAAATTCCGTAAACATAAAGGGTATTATAAAATAAGCACTTCCGTTAACAATATAAAATAAACAAACGTAAAATTGGTAAAGAAATAAATAAAAGATCCATTATTAAAAAATAACAAGAAGCGCTATTTACTTAAACATATTCTTCTAATAAGACAGAAAAATTTAATTTTTAATATTATAAAATCATGAATTAATTTATATATATATATATATATATATATATATATATATTTTTTTTTTTTTTTTTTTTTTTTTTTTAAATAATAAACTTTAGATCACAAAACCAAAGTCTAAGGATCATAAAATAAAAAGAATAACAACACATCGCGTCGTTAGAATTATCTTGTTTCTAAGTCCATGTTTTTGCAAACTGAGAAAATCGATGTCAAAGTTTGAGTTTGTTTGCTGCTAAATTGAAAAAATTATTTGAGAATTAAAGTTTTTCTTTAGCTTTATGATTGTTCCGTTGTTTATTTTTAAATTAAAAAAACTTATATAAATTACGCTAACGCTCTTATTTTCCCAGCCTCTTTTGGAAATAAAACAAATTAACTTTGGCTTTTTGTAAAATAAAAAAATGTTATTTTGTTACATCTTATATATTAAATAAATTAACTACATTTTTTAACAAAGACATGTTGAAAATCGATGAAATTTTACTTTAGGTAGTCATTCGTTATATCCAGTGTTGTTGTTAGGCACCCCCACGCCCCTAAATTAGGGTTAGTTGGGACCCAGCGAATCTTTGGAAACTCTTTTTAAAATAAAAGGAGTTTTTTTTTTTTGTAATACCTAAAAATGAAAGTTTTTTTGTTATTTTGAGGCCCTAATGAGGGTTATTTATTTTGGGAGGGTCTCCGACATAGCTTTTGCACTGTTCTTACAAGTTTATTTGATACCTGCTCGCGCTGGCTCTGAACAAGGCTAAGATATCTAATTTAAAATAAAACACTTCGCTACATAATAAAAAAGGGTTATATATAGGGTAAATAAAAGGGATGAAAAATATTTATTAAAAAAATAGCTTTTTTAAAGTTTTTCATCAATTATTTAAGTATTACAGGTATTAACACAACAATTAAATTAATCTCATTACAAACAACATGCAAGATGAACTTGATTTTATTTTTCTTATACCTGTGATTCCATTACAAGTGTTTAACTATTTATTAGAAACTATTATAAATAACAAGCTAAACAAGGAATTTTATCAAGAATTCAAAATAATAATAATTATATGTTTTATATACCAATACTAAATAAATAACAGAAAAAGTCATATGTAAAAAAAGTTCACTTTACTAATGCTTTGTTAAACGCAATATCAGCAGCAGGCATGTATGAATACATGGAAATGATATCATTGGCTCATTATAACTTATTAAAGCTTATTATCTGTCTGCTCATTGCTTGCATTAACAATGTTGCAATATTCATAGCATATGTCACATAAATCTTTCTTTAGATTTTGAAATTCTATGTTGAAATTGTGATTAAAGATATAACGATACATATGTTCTTTTACTGTATAGTCATTTTCATCACAATATATTTTAAAAAGATTATACAGTTTACATATATTGAGTGATACTTCCATATATTCTTTATGTGTCTTTTTCATGAGCCTCAATTCTTGGGAAAAGGTTTATATGGACTCGTACAACTTTTTTATAATCTTGTGGTAAGTTTTTTTTTACATGTCTTCCAAATTTTGATTACATTGGCATTCCAGTAGTTGAGCATTTATTAAATTTGTGAAAGTAAAAAGTTCTTTGGCTACTAATATTCAATCTTGAAAGATAGTAGAGTTTTCAAACTCTATATTGTGTTTTAGAAACAAAAAAGCTATAATAATAAGACATTTTTCTTCTCAAACTTTCACCAGCGGCTGTTCGACAGCACTTTTTCTACAGATTTTCAATAGTTTTTTAATAGAAATATTTTTTACCGTCATCATCTAAGGTCCAAAAGTTATCAAATACAACTTGATGCTCGATCTCAGTTATATTAGTAGAGCATTTGAATTTACAATTTCTGGCACTTGTTTAAGTTACGAATTTGTATAAGCTTTACCCAACTGACGTTGCATTTTCTTTATATTTCGTTTCCAAGTACTCGTATCAGCTTTACGTTTCCTAGATACTCCACCATGGGTTGACCTACGAGAAGGTGTAATACAAAGCAGCTTTAAAGATTAAAAAACTCTATTGCCTTTTTTATTTGATTATCCAGGATGCATAAATAATAAATCATTTTGTTTTTTATGCATCCTGGATAATCAAAATAAAAAATTGACAAAACTATAATGTTAATTAAGCAAAAAAAATACCTTCGTTTTGATTTAGATAAGGTGACCAACCATTCTCCTTTAGGGAGGACAGTCCTCCTTTTGTAGGTCTTGTCCTACCTTGATCATCAGCTGCGTACCTGTCCTCCTTTTTGATATTTTCTTGATATTTGAAGTAATAACGCTGTTCAATGCGATTTCGTGATGTGTAATTTTACGTCTGTTGAGGCCTTTTGTTCATACTCGCTTTAACCGTAACTATTAACAATTAAAGTAGTTAAATTAAATCAACTCTCGGCTCACGTTATGATTTCTTAAAATTAAAAACATCTTGATTACACCTGCTCTGTTAAATTTTTTTTAGCAAAGATTTTACTCAAGAAAATTCAATATAGTACGTTTTATTCTCTAATTCTTAATTTTATGTGATTTTCATGATATTAATATGTGATCTTCATGATATTAATATGTGATCTTCATGATATTAAAATGTGATCTTCATGATATTAAAATGTGATCTTCATGATATTAAAATGTGATCTTCATGATATTAATATGTGATCTTCATGATATTAAAATGTGATCTTCATGATATTAAAATGTGATCTTCATGATATTAAAATGTGATCTTCATGATATTAATATGTGATCTTCATGATATTAAAATGTGATCTTCATGATATTAAAATGTGATCTTCATGATATTAAAATGTGATCTTCATGATATTAATATGTGATCTTCATGATATTAAAATGTGATCTTCATGATATTAAAATTAAATTTTATTATTTTATGGAAGTTCTTTTTTAAGGAATGGAAAAATCAAAAAAGAGAAAATGTCACTTCAATGAACAATTGAAAAACGAGTTTGTATTTCTTATATCAAAGAAAGACATCATAATTTTTTGTAATCCAGAGGAGAATTTTGTATTGCAGTTGTAGGATGAAAAAATGTGAAGCTATAGTTAAATCAGGTTTTAAAAATTACTGTGATATGATATTAGCAGAAGATCTATAAAGCACAACATTTGTAACGGTTTTATCTGATGCTTCAAATCACAATGAAACCAAATTGTATCCAATATTAGTAAGATATTTTAATGTTACCAAAGGCATTCAAGTTAAAATTTTAAATTTAGAGTCTATTGAGGGAGAAACTGCTGAAATTTTGTTACAACACCTATACAGAATAACAAATGCAAACAATTTAAAATCTAAAATTGTTGCACTTTCTGCTGATAATACTGATACAAATTTTGGTGGGCGAAAATGCAAAGGTATAAACAATGTCTATGTAAAATTGCAACACTTACTTCAAAAGAAAATACTAGGAATTGGTTGCAAAGCACATATTTTGTCAAATGCAATCAATACAGCATCATGTGCCTTACCAATTGATGTTGAAGTAATAATAACATCTATTTATTTGTATTTTAGTCGTTTTACTGTTCATGTGGCTACTTTAAAACAATTTTGTGAAGAAGCAAATATTAAATACAAAAAATTTTTAGGATATTCAAAAGTTAGATGGCTTGCTCTAACACCTGCTATAGAGCGTGTTTTAAAATTATTTGAACCTCTACGTTCGTATTTTTTGAGTTTAGACAAATGTCCAAAAATTCTGGAGTCTTTTTTTAAAGATATCAGAGATATTTTTGTTTCTTATTCATAATGAGGCATTTTTTTTACAAAACCATTCAAAAGATTGAAGGTGATAATATTTCAGCTACTGAAGTGAGATTTATTTTGAATGATTTTTGTCTTCAATATAAATACCGATATAAATATAATTTTATTCCTTTAATTATAAAAAGAAAATTGTCATATTTAGAAGAATCAAATCCTGGCGTAAAGAATAAGTTTAAGATAGAAGTGTAAAATTTTTACCAAACATGTCTCCAAGTTGTCGAAGAGTGTTCTGAAACAAATGATACAGGAAATAACATTTTTCTATGGTGTTTTTTGAAATCAACTGTTAATTGGGAAGATATTGAAAAGTGTGTAGAGTTTTTATCACAAGAAATGCCTGATACTAAAATTGGTGACAGCAGTCTGTTTAACGAAATAAGAAGATTAAATTTATATTTAAGTTCTGATAAATTGGAACAGTGGGAAAAAGAATGTATGAAAATTGATAAAAAATGGGTTGAAGTATTTAAACATTTTAAAACTGAACACATTCCATATGAAAACTTAGTTGTTCTTGTTGAATTTGTATTGAGCTGCCCTGGCACTAATGCAACAGTTGAAAGAGTTTTTTCAATTGGTAATGATTTTTGGAGTAGTGAAAAATCAAGATTAAATATTGATACCCTAGCTGCAGCACTTACTGTAAAAGTTAATATGAAACATATATCTCGCTCCGAAATTTCTAATTTATTGTTAGAAAACGACATATTGACTAAAAACATTCACTCAGTTGAAAAATACTCATTCAATTAGATAAAAAAAAATGATTTTTTAAAAAATATGTTTATTATTTAAATTTTTTAAAGGTTGCATATATTTACGTAGTTTTTATTTTAAGATTTTTTTGTCCTCCTTTCCAATTAAAAAAAATGGTCACCTTAATTTAGAGCATGTTTCATTTCTTGGTCAGTATTTTTAGTTGCCATTTTGAAATTAACAAAAACAACAAAATTATTCCGTACAACATTGTAAATATATGATTGGTTGATCGGAGATAAAATAAGAAAAAATTTTTAAATTTGCTTAGGAAATAGAACGATGCAGTATGACATGCAACACTGTATTAAAAGTTTTATATGTTTTCAATATAAATAAAATAGAAAACGTATTGCAAAACTATTCAAAACTTATAAAAACTCAATTTTTTCAAAAAGTGGAGATAGAACAAGATAATTCTAACGTGGCGACATATTAAACAACAAAAACATAAATAAATTTGAAAAGTTACGAAGTGCATTTAACTTAAGCATAGGCGCTGGAAGTGTTTAAAGACTGGGGGGGGGGGGCAGAAATAGGTGGGGCTTGGGGAGGGGTAGCCCTCCCTGAATAGAGTGTTTGGGGGGCGTTATCCCACTGAAATTTTTTTAAGCATAATTAACCCTGCTAAATGCAGATTTGCAATCCTTTTTAAATCATTATATTTAAGTATTTGGTACAAAACAAAATCTACCAAAAATAATTACAGTTACTGTAAAAAATGCTCAAATACGGATGAACGTTCACAGGTTTTAGCCACTAACATGAGTGCTTTAATGTCAACCTTGTCTAGGTAATGTTTGTTAATGTGCATTAAAGCGAGGTGAGTGAGGCGACTCTGTGACATTGTTGACCGCAGCCAAGTATTAAGCCGTCTCAATGCACTGAAGGACCTTTCAGAATCAGCTACGGATATTGGAACAGATAAACACAACACAACTACCTGTTCCACCATATCAAATAATCTGCGGGTACTTGGTTCAGATCTTTTGAAGCTTCTGCTAGCTGGTGTAAATCTTTAGGCAGTGACTAGTTGACTTAATTGTGGAAGCCATTGCAGCTGTAACTGCAACATAGGAACAATGACATTATTTGGCAAACTTTGCAGTGGCATGCTGGCTGGTGTGGCTGCATTACTTGTGGATGTGCATGAACCTATCAAAATAGCTTCTGTGCTTGCAATTTTATGCAATCCTTCTTGGTTAAAATGGCGCTGCAGTTCTGCAACTGAGTGGTCAATGGCTTCAAAGAGACTTTTCTTCCAGATAACATCTGTAGTTAATTGTTCTACATTACGGCTTTGAGCTCCATGCAACAAACGAGCAGGAGCATTAACTGTGGAACTACGCTGTGCCTTAGGCAGCTCGAGATTCAGTGTGGTAGCTTTCTCGATAGCCTTCCTGTGTAATTCTGAAGCAAATTCATCACTACGCAAGTCTTGAAGTTGAGCCAGAAGGAGTTGAACACATTTTTCAGCGGCTGATGCACTAAGTGATGGGATCTGTAAAGATTTGGCTACCAATTTAATTTTGGAAACAGAGT
The DNA here is from genome assembly GCF_038396675.1 of Hydra vulgaris. NCBI lineage: Eukaryota > Metazoa > Cnidaria > Hydrozoa > Anthoathecata > Hydridae > Hydra > Hydra vulgaris. Next base: position 21,459,500 of record NC_088923.1, read on the forward strand.
ATTGCATAACAAGAGTCCATAAAAGGTTTGTCTTAGAAACTTATTTGGCTAAGCCTGAGATTTTAGCCCTTGCATCAACACGTACTGACCTGTCACCTGCTAGCTGAGACAATGTTGCATAAATTTCTTCATAAGTTGTCACAATTCTAATAATGGCTTTTGCCCTAATGCAACATCGAGTTGGACATAAGCTGACCAAGTTCAGAACAACATCATCTGAACCAAACAAAGGTTCATACAATGCCTTTCTCTTTGAAGACTCTCTTATGATTGTTCCAACATCACGCACAAATTGAATTGTATCAATAACCATTTTTACTTCAAAGCAGACCTCTTGTAAAACAAGATCTAAAGAATGATTTGCGCAGTGAACATACACTGCCTGTGGGTAAGTTTCTCCGAGACGAGCTCTTACTCCAGATAAGTGTCCGCTCATGTTACTGGCTCCATTAAATGCATAGCCAACTAGTTTGTTCATGGGTGTTGTGCAGTGGGTAAACACATCAATTATGACATTAAACAATGTTTCAGCAGTGCTGTTCTGGCAATTGTAGAAACCCATAAAGCGTTCCTGTACTTTTAAATTAGGGCCTACATACCGTTTGCTGACAGAAAATTGCTTATGACCCGCCACATCTGTAGTTCCATCATCTGTAAGGCCAAGGTATGAGCACTGTGATGTATTAGTGACAATACTTCGTTGAACTGAATGTGCAAACATTTGAATAATTTCATTTTGTATTGTGCCATAGATTTCCATCATAATATTATGATGGAAATCTATGTTGCCATAGATTTCCATCATAATATTCTCCTCCTCTCAATGCCAGACCCTGTCGTCCTAAATATTTAATTTCGCAAACCAAATACTCTTACAGGACTTTTCATACTAATCTGATGCAAATTTCTTAGTTGGGAATTTGTACGTAGAAGGGGATTGAAAAGGATAAAGGACCAGGGCAGTACCTGTTACTGCCGGTACAGCAGGTTTGCTTGACTCAAACTTGGCAAAGAAAGTGGATGTGGTAGACACAGATGACTGTGTTGATGGATCAGAATCATACTGTGAGGATGAAGCGGTTTCACAAGCACAATCACCAGTTTCAGTTTGGTCCGTGTCTGACCTAAAGGATTTGGATATGGATATTGTATACATTTCACCTTTTAGTATTTGTTAAAAAAAATATTTTCAGTAGTCTTGTGATTATGGAATGCTGCCGTAAAATGATCACACTGCGTATGCTAGCTAACCTAGGCAACTATTTAGTACAATCGTCTGTTACATGATTTAAATTTAAAATATTAAATGCTTACTAACCTCGCTCTTGAAAAGAAGACGTCTATAGTCTTTAAACTAAGTCTTTAAAAGTTCTTTGCTTCTGACATTGATTGACTTGTTAAAGAATTGTGCGATTAAACATTAAAACAAATTTTGCTTTTTTAAATTTTATTTCATTTTTATGGAGTCTGTACTCTATACTCAGTACAATGAAATTTTTTTACTAATCGAATTCTATTGAAAAATTCTTAATTTAGTTCTCTTTTTTGTCATGGATAATGACTTTGAAACAATAGACTTACAAAAGTTGCGTTTTGACGTTTTCAAAACTGAAAATATTTTTTTTTGCGACTGATTTATGAGGGCGATATTTTCTTTTATAACAGAAAAGTATTTGACTCTACATATTTTGTTATTAAAACTTTTAAAGCTGAACTCCAAACTAACATAGGAAAGTTCACGGTAATACACATCAACATAAGGAACTTAAATACAAATATCGATAAGCGAAAATACTTTCTTATCGAATGCAAAAGTTCTTTCAAAAAAAAAGAACTTTTGCATTCTTTTAAATGCAAAAGTTTTTTTTCTTCGGAGTGCATAAAATTATCGCTGTTTTGAATCGCGGATAGTGACATTTTGGATGGGGGAGGGGCAGAAAATATCCTCTGCCCCCGGTGCAGAAATGTTGGGTGGGCAGTTGCCCATCCTGCACCCTACGCTCCAGCGCCTATGAACTTAAGCGTTTCTAAAATTAATATACTTTTCATTTAATTTGATAGATCAATCATAAGGATATTTTGCATTTTTAGAAATATTTTTCTGGTAGATCATTTTTTAATAATAACTGTTTAAGTTTAGCCTTAAACTCATTTAACATTGTAAGTATTTTAAGTTCAGTTGTGAGTTTTTATTCCATGTCTTTGGTCCTCTAATCAAAATTGAAAACTCTGTTGCCGCAAAAAAACTTTTGGGTTGTATATAAATGTTATTTGAATATCTAGTTAAGTATTTATTCTGATTAGTTTTGAATAAGAGATTTTTTTCAAGTTTTTGGAATAATACTTTTATTAATTTTGAGCATAAAAATTAGAAGATAATAAATATTTATTTGGTAGATATTTAGTTTATTTAACTTAGTAAATAAAGGTTGGCAAGGTGTATAGCGGCTTTGATTGGATATAATTATAATTGCATGCTTTTGCATATTAAAGAGTTTTTTAGATTTATTTTTATTGGTACTACACCATGCAATATTAGCGTAATTAAAATAGGATTGAATAAAAGAAAAATGTAAGAGTTTTAAACAACTTAAATATAAAAAAGGTTCTGCCCTATAAAGTAGGCCAATGCTCCTTGATACTTTACCTTCAATATATTTTATATCATTTCCCCGTGTTACATTTTCATCAAGGAGCACTCCTAGAAATTTTAATGATACTTCTCTTTTTATTTCGCATTTGTTAATACAAAGATTTGGAAGTTTTAATGGAATTTTGTCTTGTTCATGATAGCGATGGAAAAAAATGTATCTTTTTTTAGTTAAATTTAGAGATATTTTGTTTGCTGTAAACCATTTAGCAAGGTAGTTCTGTGTTTACAATTTAAATAACATTTTTATATCATTGTGAGCATAAAATAGATTAGTATCATCTGCAAACAAGATTGTGTCTAATACATTACAAGATTTGCTTAGATCATTGATATATACTAGAAACAAGGCGGTCCTAATATAGATCCTTGTGGTACTCCACAAGATATATTCATGTTGTTAGTTTTTCCGTAATCATGAGAAATATATTGCTGTCTATTTGACAGGTAGCTTTTAAAGCTTTTTTTGCGGCCGTGGAGCAGTGGTTAGAGCGCTTGCTTTATAAGCAGGAGATCCAGGTTCGAAACGAGCTCTGGACAAATTTTCGCGTCACGGTAAGGAAGGAGGCGTGAACTTCCAGGTTAAATGCACTTCCGCGGTGCTCTGTGACAAGACCGTTAGGACTTCTTGGGGCACCTAAAAAAAAAAAAAAAAAAAAAAAAAATTAAAAATTAAAAAAAAATTAAAACCATTTGAGGTTTGGGTGTTTAATACCGTAGTTTTTTAATTTGGTTAATAAAATATGATGATTTACGGTGTCGAAAGCTTTGCTGAGGTCGATGAAAACGCCTAAAGTATATTTGTCAAAAGATTTAAAAATATCATGAACAAGATAAACAATTGTCTGATCAGTAGAGTGACCTTTTTTGAATCCAAATTGTTTATTGTAAAGAATGTTATTAATATCTAAGAAATGGTATAGTCTTTTATACATAATATGTTTTAATATTTTTGAGAAGCATAGTAGTATTGAAACAGGTCTTTAATTTGCAATACAAGCCACATCTCCAGATTTTAGAACTGGTATCACCCTTGCAACTTTTAAGGTAATCCTGCAGTTAAGCGGCCTAAAATAATTTTATTTTTTCGCTCGTTGCGCTTTCGTGTGAAGACTTGCTCAAAGTAGTGACTTTTTAATATAAACAAATGGAATATTTATTCGCTTCAGTACATACATCGACTATCTTATAGCCTGCTGCTACAAGGGAATGCTGTTACATCAACTATCTTATAGCCTGTTGCTACAAGGGAGTGCTGCTACATCGACTATCTTATAGCCCGTTGCTACAAGGAAGTGCTGCTACATCGACTAAGGGTTTGGCATGGGGCAGCATCTTTTTTTTATTATTGTTATTTCACTTAATATTTCTAATGTTTAAAAAGCATTCTCTGACGAGAGCGCAACAAGCAAAAAAATAAAATTATTTTAGGCCGCTTAACTGCAGGATTACCACTTTTAGTTTATCAGGAAAGATTCCTTGTTCTAAAGAAAGACTAAAAATGTGCAAAAGCGAAGTATAAAATAAAATATTGATTTAATTATTATATTGCTACTTAATCATCAACTCCATTACGTTTGTTTAATTGTAATAAATTTACAGCATCAAGTAGTTCTTTTTTAGATAACTTATTATTTTCCATAAGATTATTATTAGAGGTTAAGTATTCAAAGCTAGTTTTACTAATTTTTATTTTTGAGGCCAAACTTGGGCCCGTATTAATTAAATATTATTTAGGTTAGTAGAAAAACAAAAAAGCTTTGATAATAGTATTTTGGTTTATTTTTTAATTTATTTTTATTTTAAAATGTTGGTAAAACGTATAAAACACTTTTATAAGTTAAGAATTATTTAGTAAGCTGAATTGATGTTTTATGTTCGTTTTTAAATAATAATTATACCGCATAATTTAGTTGAATTATAAGATATTTTTATAAAATAACAAACTGCGAACATCAATACAAATTATTCGTTCAAAAATTGACTAAAAGATAATCTGGTTACAATATTGACTAAAAGATAATCTGGTTACAATTAGTATGATTAATAAATAATACTAATAATATGGTTTTAATTAGCATAAATACTTGAATAGTTCATTAATATTGCATATTTCTTATGAGGCTTCTTATCTATAGTGAAAGAAGCAAAGAAAAACTTTTTATCTATGATGAAAGAAGCTCACAAAGGAGAAGCAAGATTCTAGTATTAAATCCCCATTTAAATGTGGTTCTTAAGAAGCTATTAAAATTAAGTTTTTAAGAGCTATTAAAATCTGTTTTAAAACTAATTTTACAAATGATTGTGTTTTGATATGAGCACTCAGTCTTCTGTTCTGTAAAATATTTTAACTTTGGTAAGGCATCTTTTTACCATAATATTTTTTATAAGATATATAATGTATGTATACCCAAGTCATTTCGCAAAAACAAACAATTCTAACCAAAAGCTTTGTTTCTAGAAAAAATTTATCAAACTAGTTGACTAAGTAACTAATATATTTGGAAAAAATCAGCTTATGTGTATATATATATATATATATATATATATATATATATATATATATATATATATATATATATATATATATATATATATATATATAGATATATATATATATATATATATATATATATATATACATATATATATATATATATATATATATATATATATATATATATATATATATATATATATATATATATATATATATATATATATATATATATATATATATATATATATATATATATATATGTATATATATCCCACCGCATCCCGCCTCACTTCGAGCACTATATATATATATATATATATATATATATATATATATATATATATATATATATATATATATATATAAATATATATATATATATATATATATATATACATATATATATATATTTATATATATATACATATATATATATATATATATATATATATATATATATATATATGCAAATATTCACTAAAGTAAAATCAAGTCTGTTGATTTTCAACAGAGCATGTAGGATCTTACCACGAGGTCTTATTATTAAGAACTTCATAAAACGTATAGTATGAGTAGCAAGTTATATAGATATATACATAATAAATAATATATTAACAGTGTTGACATAAAACATTGGTAATGCTTACAATATTATTTCATAGAAAATATTTCTGACGGAAAACAGACTATGACCAAAAGCAGAAATAGTTTTTAAAACAAAGTTTGATATCAAAATAAAGTTTCCAAAATGAAAACTAAATAAAAATACAAAAAAGCATTACTATTTTACAAATTAATTATCAAACTTCATACCTACAAAAATGTTATAAAATTTTAAACATCCACAAAAAAAGACTAAATGGACGCAACCTTCTAAAGACATAAATATTTAATCACTCAAAATGCTCTTGAATGGTTGTCATGCCTACTGTATAATAAAAAAATTTAAATTTTACAAGAGTTATTCATAAACTAAAAAACTTTGAGTAATTTTTTCTAAATCAATCAGAATTTGACTATACATCCATTTTCATAAAAGCTTCACGAGCTTATTGTTTATACTATCAATTACCATCTTGCTTTTTTTCAAAGTTAGCTTTTAATTTGTTAACGTAATCATTTCCATTCTTAGTTTTTGTTGGACTTTTGACTAGGGAATCTTGTTTAATAGTTTCTGCTGATTGCGGACGCATGTCAAATGATAGTGCTGCTTTTTTAAGGTAATCTTGACCTGGAGATTTTGTTGGAGATCTATTTATCGGTTTAGGCAGTTGACTGTTCATTGATTTATCGCGCTGCAAAAAAGGATTTGACTGTATGTTTAAAGTTAATTTCTCTTCCGGAGTGTGAGCATAGCTTGAATCAAATTTTCTTATTTTTATGGCTTCGTCGTTCTTCAATAGATAATCATCACGTGGTGTTTTTACAACGCGAAATTCGACGAGTTTTTGTTTTGTATTTGTAACACTAGATTCAGGCTGCCGTGATAGATCTGATGCCTGACCTTGTTTATTATCCTGAGTCGGTGTGCTTGTAGCGTTCTTAATAGGTGTAAAATCGTCAATACCGACTTCACTTAAATTATCGTATGAATAGGCTTTAGGTCGAATGTCAGTATTTTTCGATTCAAAATACAATCCAGATAAAGGTCTAGAACGCGCAAAGTTAACATGCCTCAACTCAAGATCTTGAATTTTTTTAATTAAGTTGTCGACTTGACGACGTAATAATGCATTTTCACGATTAGATTTATCCAGATTGTCACGATAGGCGAGTTCTTTTTCACGAAGATCCTGTTTTAAACTCCGGTTTTCATTTTCCATATCAATTACTCGATCTACTCGAGAACGTAAATCGTAATTGTCAGTTCGAAAATGTGATAACTCGTTAATTTGAGTCTGCATTGAGAGCCTCTCATCTAATATTGCTTCTAAGTCGTACTTCAAACTTTCGTTTTCTGTTTTTATTTCTTCGTAATTAATAAGCTGTTCTTTTAAACTTCTCATTTCAGCTATTAATTTACTATGTTCAGACGTAAGATTAAGCTTCTCTTTTTCCGTTAGACCTTTATCGCTTTGAAGATCTTAAATTTTGAATAAAGTACATTAAAAATTAAAAAAAATAATAAATGCCTATTTCTTATTAGCCGCATTGCTAGCGGGATTTTATGCTGCCCTATGTCGCCACGCCATGTGATATAATAACTTTTATAATCGCGATATAATGGTAATTATACAATATTTTATAAATTTTATATTTTATTATGCATTATTAAAATTTTTGTTTTATATGATTCAAGCTAAATCCTTTATAAAACTTAAATAATTATAACTTAATACTACTTTTTAAATCTATGGCGAATAATCTTTAATTATCATAATTTATCATTATATTATTTGAAATACCTAAACGTTTTCGTCAAAACTACTAAAATAATTTATTAGCAGGACTTTAAGTTCACATTTACAGAATTCAAAAAAAATAAACTTAAAAAAAAATCAACTATATAAAAAACCTTGTATATATTCTTCCTTTGCGTTTAAATCCTCCATCAACTTTATTTTCTCAATTTCAATGTTTTTTTTCTTTTTTTCTAAATCCAGTAATAAATCTTTGATCTGCATGTTTTGTTTGGACAGTTCTTCGTTCCTACCTTCAAGCGAATCAACAACATTTTGAAGTTGAACGATATCATACTTCAAAGAGTCGATATCCATTTCATTTTGCTTCTTTCTTTGTTTATCTTCTTCCATTTTAGACTTAAGAGATTTATTTTCCTGAACAGTGGCTTGAATAAGTGAAGCATCATTTTTGTTTGAATGATCCATTGCATCAATTGTCGCACGCAACTGTGTAATTTCTGCAGACATTTCAACTTCTATTGCATTAGCCTTATCTTTCCACATCTCAAGAGATTCATACAATGTTTGTCTTTCCATCTCCCGCTCCTCTTCAATTGTTTTGATCTGTTCAATTAGCTTCTCGTTTTCTTGTGACATGTTATAAAGTTCTTTTTCCTTGTTTGTGAGATGATGAGTATGTTTTTCGTTTAGTATATCTTTTTCATTAGTCGTTCTCTTCAGAGCAGAAAGTTCTGTTAAAAGCTGATCTTTTTCAATAACGTGAGTGGCTTGCTCATCTTCCAGCTTTAACTCGAGCTCGCATACGTGTTTCGAAAATTTTCGATGTTCTTGTTCAAGCTCTTCTTTCTCAACTTTGAATCTATACATTTTTTGTTGAGTTTCGTCAAAGTTTTTTGTCAAAGTATCAAACTGAGATTTAAGATTGACATTTTCGCTACTTAATGTTGTGATCTTATTCTGGAAATGATCGCATTTTATTTTCCATTCTATTATTTCTTTGTTTTTATTTTCGATGTCTTTCCTTGTTTCATCTTGGCGCGTAATACATTCAATAAGTTCTTTTTGGAACTTAATTAAATCAACTTGCATGGTTTCTTTTTCTTTTTTTTCGCAGAGCAGTGTTTCTTCTTTAGATTTCAAAAGTTGCTCATAACCACGCAACCTTTCTTCAAAAATATCTTCTCTGTTGCGTCTCTCGTTAAGCTGGTTATCTAAAGAGATTTTTAATTGTTTTAAATTTTCGTGTTGATGTTTTTCATTATCTCTTTCACGGCGAGCTGTTTCTAACTCATTGATCTGTTTTTCGCAATTTTTTTTTAATTCTTCCAGCTCAGCTTGCAGCCGTATGTGCTCTTTTAATGCTCCGTGAAGTTTTTCATCCAACTCTATATTTTCTCTTCTATAGACCTCTAGTTGATTCTCCAACTCGTCAAAATCTTGTTGTCCTTGGTCTAAAATATTTTCAAACTCTCCCATAGATCGTCTTGTATACTCCAACTCTTTTACAAGCTCAGTATTTTCTCTTGTAAAATTTTCTTTAGCTTTGTTAAACTCTATTTCGCCTGATAGCAACTTGTTAGCAAGAAAATCTTTTTCTTTCTTTAAGTTTATAATTTCCTGCTCAAGCATGCTGTTTTTGTTTTTAAATGACTTTAGTTCCTCTACTGCTACCTGTTGGCTTTCCATAAGTTCACTATTCGATTTTTGTGTTTTAGCGATCATGTTATCTAAATTATTTTGTTCTCTCTCAAGCTTTTTGATTTTATCTTTAAACAAAGCGTTTTCTCGATTTGCCTCCTGTATTTTTTCTTTTAACGCAAGTAACTCGTTCATTAGTTTTTTGTTTTCTTTGTTCATGTCGCAGTTAAGTTTTTCAAGGCGTTCAACATTTGTTAACTCATTATCTAAGTTTGAAGTTGTCTGTTTTAAAGCACATTTTTTTACTTTGAGTTGTTCCGTTATTTCAGAAAGTTGTGTTGTTAATTCTATTTCTTTCTCTTTATGTCTGCTAATTATGTTTTCTTTTTGTGCGACAACCTGGCTTAACTCGTTAATTTTATGCTGTAAATACCTATAAAATAAAAAAAAAGTTGTTTTTTAAAAAAATATTAAATATTAAAAAAAAAAAAAATTCGAGTAAAACTTTGATGGAAATGGAAAGTTAATACTAAGTGGCCCGCTTTTAGGTTCAGTATTTTTTGGTATTTCATCGCTCATCAGCGTTTTCGTTAAATTTCTTTTTGAATGTTCTAACTTGCTTATGCAAATATAGAACTTGCTTAGAAATATAAATTTATAAAAGTTCCTAATAACCAACCTAAGCTAATGCATAAGTTAACTTAGTCAACCTAAGCTACTGCATATGTTAACTTAGTCAACCTAAGCAACTGCATAAGGTAACGTAAATATACTTTAAGTTAAAAATAACGAGGTTAAAGCGCTGCAGGCAAAAAAATGACATTCAATCTAGCAGTTTTGTTAAAGTCCTATTTTTTTATGATGAAATGCATAATATCAAAAACTTTAGCCCCTAACAACTACGTAAGCGTTCCAACTTAGCTCTAGTTTTCACTATAAATAAAAATTACACAAATTTAAAATATTTTACTAATTGTATATATATATATATATATATATATATATATATATATATATATATATATATATATATATATATATATATATATATATTATATATATATATATATATATATATATATATAGATTACCTAGAATTGTTTTCAGCTATATCTTTCTCTGTAAGTAATTCTTTTTGGGTTTCGTTGTTTCCTTGAATCATTTGTTCAAGTTGCTTTTTTTGTTGTGAAAGATTTTTTGTCTCTTCTTCTAAATCATTAACTTTTAATTTGAATTCATTTATAACGCTTTTGTACTCAGAGTTTTGCTGATTCAAGATATCCCCGTGTTGTTTAGCTTCATTCAGTTTATTTTGAATATCTTGCACGTGTTCTGATTGAGCCGAAAGATCTTTTTTTAACGATCGATTTTCATTCACTAACTTTCCACAGATTTCATCGACATATATTGACTTTTCTTTCCATGTATTGGCATCATCTTGAGTTTCTCTTAAGTTTGATTCAATTGTATCAAGATTCAGGCTTTGTTTTTGATTTTTGTTTTCAAGGTCCTCGTTACGTGACATAAGTTCCTGGCATTCTTTTTGAATCATCTCTACGTTGTGCTTCCAGTAATCAACCTCGCGTTGAGAATTTTTAAGTTTTTCTAATAAGTCTTCATGATATCTATCCTGAACTTTTACTTTTTCCTCGAGCATTTCGCGTTCTTTTATTAAAACAGAACAATGTTCTCCAAGACTTTCAGCACTGTTATTCAATTTATTTAATTCTCTCTTGTAATGCAATTCTGTCACCTCGCTGGCATTTCTTTTAGCCTGGACCTCACGAATTTTTCGGCGATTTTCCAAAATTTCATGTTCTAACGTTTCATTTTTTGCGACTACCTTTCTAAAAAAAGTTGTTTTTTTATTGTTATTTATTACATATTTCATAAACCTACTTTTTTATTTAGTAACTTATTCTTTTTTTATTCAACCCAACCCCTTACTTTAGAAATGTTAACTAATAAGAAAAAAATTAAAACCTGTATGACTCTTCTGCCCTCTCTTGTTTTCTTTGTGCAAGTTTCAAGTCATCTTCTAACTTTCTTATTTCTATCTTTTTATCAAGAACCTCAGAATTAAGCCTTACTATTTCAGTCCTTAGGTCCTCTGCGCTGGCTTCAACTTTCAGATTACGCTCTTTGGTTAATCGTATTTCTTGATTGAATTTGTTCATTAGTTCTTTTTTTTCTAATTCAAACCTCCTTCTTTCTTCAGCCCAAATTGAAATTGCTCCAACTACATTTGAAGAAGGCGCGGGTGGTGGTTTAAAAGGAATTGGCGTTGTTGGCAGTGATGCCGTTCTATTCCTTGAAGTACTCTCCATTTCTGATGAACTTTGTACAATGGAGAAGTAGCCAGGCTGTGGAAGTTTTAGTTCCATTAATGCAGAAGAAGTAGAAAATGGTTTTGTTTTTCTTCCCATTGTGTTAGAATCACTCGTATTATCAAAAAAGTTACCCGAGTCGTTCAAAGTATTTTCTTTTTCAAAATTTTGAATAGAATCTCGAAGCTCTTGAATTAAAATATCTTTTTGCCTAAGTGCTTCTAATGCATCTAAATATTCTTTTTTAAAAACAATAACTTCACTCGGTTGCTCATTTATATCATCATTAGTTTTTGATTCAATAACTGCATTTGTTGTTTGTTTTAAAAAATCTGTATCACGGTAAACATTTAAAACTGCGTTTTTATTTGAAAAGTCTCTTGTGTCTGAAGAAATATCAAAACTGGAGCTTATAGTATCAGGATGAAGATGTTCACTTAAAACATTTGTTGTAGGTAATTTCTTTGTAGTAATTATATCGTTTGTGCAGTTATTATATAAATTAGTGACATCCAACGGAGCAGTACTTTTTTCCTTTGTTGCCTCTTTGCCTACTTTTTGCTCTTTTTGCAATTGAATATGAAGGTTTAATTTATCTATATTTTCTTGTTGGCTATCAACAAGGTCTCTAAGGTTTTTACAATTGACTTCTAATTCATAAATTTCACGATTTTTTTCGTCTAACTCTGAATATAACTCTATAAGAAGGCTTTTATTTTGGTTCTCGCTAAGTTTATCGAACTCTTTTTGGAGCTTTTCAACGCATATTTCTAATTCATCAACAATCAGTTCCTTTTGTTCTAACTTACTTTGGAGTTCAAGAACCTGAGATTCTTGTTTTCGTTTATCTTCGTCAAACGTTTGATTATTTTGGTTGATTTTTTCTTGTAAATCAGCTATTAATATTTCTTGTTCAGCCAATTCACCAAATAAATCATTAACACAATTTTCTTTTTGATTTAACTCACTACCTAATTCTTTTACAAACTTATCTTTTTGGGATACCTCGTTAATTAAATCTTTAACAATATCGTCTTTTTGTCTTACCTCGATGACTAATTCCTTAACAGCTTTGTCTTTTTGGGCTGTCTCGGTGGCTAGTTCATCCACTAACTTATTCTTTAGTGCTAGAGTTTCGCTCAATTCAGTAAACAGATTATTTTTTTGTTCTACTTCCAATTTCAAATCTTTTATTAAAGCACCATTTTTGTGAATTTCTTTTGTGAGCTGCAATTTTTCTTCATTTAGTTGAGCTATATTTTGTTCGTAAAGATTGACAGATTTCTTTAAGTCATTCAATTCTTCCAAAACAACGTTGAATTGCACTTCACACTGACGCTTTTGATTTGAAAGAATATCGATTCGCTGGTCTCTTTCACTTAATAAATTCTTCATTGAATCAATTGAATTCGTTAATGTTTTCAATTCACTAGAGAGTTTTTGATTCGTTTTTTGAAAATAATAATTTTCAACATCATGAGCTGATTCATCCTTCCAATTGAATGTTTGCACTAAATGAAGCTCGCTAGTTTCAGCTTCTTTTTCAAGATTTAGAACTGCGCATTCATTTGTGAATGTAGTTTCTTTTTTCGTATCAGGCATTTCGCAAACAATTACTTGATTGTTAGTGTGCAAATTAGAAACACTTTCACATAACTTCTTTTGTAAAATAATAATTTCTTTTTGCAAGCGATTTCTTTGCATTTCACAACTTTCGAATTTTTTAACTACACTTGTGTATTGCGTTTTTGATTCTTCCATCTGGATTTTCATCGCTATCATATCATTTTCCAAAGTACTTATTTGTTCTCGCAGATGTTCTGCTTCTTTTTTACTTTTGTTTCTTTGTTCATCACCTAGTTCACAACTTTTACGCAATGTTTCAATGGTTTTGTAGGCTATGTCGAGTTCCTGCTCTAGTTCGCATTTTATGCGAGTATGACTTAATACTTCATTTTCTAATCTTTCTAATCTTGATTTAGCATGATTTGTCTCGTTAATTAATCTTCCACTCGCGTCTTTTTCTCTTTCTAATACTGTTTCTAAATCTTTTATTTTAATTTCAAGAGCATTCTTAGAATTAACAATAGAGTCAAAGTCTGTTTGTTTATCGTTTATCTCTTGTTGAAGTCTGAATTCGCGTTTGATCTGTTCGTTAATTTTGTTAAGAAGATCTTTTATCTTGCAATTTAATTTTTCAATGGTCATTTTTTTTAAGCCATCTTCATAGAGAAGATTATCAGTTGTAAGTGTCTGTGTTTGAAGCTCGTGGCGAGCAGTTTCCAGATCTTGTTTCAAACTTGAATTTTCGTTGGTTAGATTTCTAAGTATCAAGTTATTTATGTATATATAGTATATTAAACATATATAGTATAATTATTACTTTGATTTTTTTTTAAATACAAAATATTTGTCCCCATTTAAATTAAATAAAAATAGTTTACCTAGTTTTCAAGTCATTATCTTTTATTGATGCTTCATTTTGCAGTTTTAAACGATTGAAGCTTTCTTCGATTTGCTTGGTGTACATGGTTTGTTCAATAAACATTTTATGCTCGGTACTTATGTTCGACTCAAGCTGTTCGATTTTTTTTTGTTTTTCAGCCAAGTGAAGGTCTAATTTTTTCAAAACGTTTCTAAGCTCGAAGTTTTCTTTTTCAAAATCAGTACGTTCTTTTTCTAATCGACAGCACTCCGATTGCAACGTTGCTTGTTTTTGTAGTAGTTCGTTGTATAACTTACTTCTATCAGCTGTAATAGATTTATATTCTGACTTGAGCAAACTATTTTCTGTAGATAGTTTGTTTAAAGTTTCTGCTTGCAAATGCAAATCGTGATGATACTTCTCACATAAGCTTTTGTAATGTTCACTTTGAGCAGAAAATTTCTGGATTTCTTCATCTTTCTGCTGCATTACTTTTGTGTCATCAGCTAAATAGATTAACATAATACTTAACTAAATAATTACCATAAAAATACATTAACAATAAAACAATAAATTAACTATTGACTAAATGAGTCTTGAAAATAATTAGTTGGTGGTTTTGAAGTATGAGTTTTTCTACTTGATTTTAGTTTAAAGGAAACAAACGTATTTAATCGGAAAGCTAAATGGTGTCCAAAAAGCACGTGAAAGCTTTCGCTTTTGTTAAAGTTTCTCAACCTTATTGTAAACTACATATCTGTATGATACATATCATACATATTGTAAATCTACATATTTCCTTTGCCTAAAGTAAGATATAACGGATACGATAGGGTAGTGTCGGTTTTTTAAAAAAAGCAACATTATTTATGCAATTTAATGTCATCTTATATAAAGTACTTACATAGCAATTTTAAGTATTGGTTCTCTTCTGCCAAATTGCGCAGTTCATTTTCTAAATGTGGTATGGCGTCATTTTCAAAAGAAATTTTCTTCCTCAGTTCATTATTTTCAGCTATAATTTTGACAAGTTCAGAATCACAGTGTTTATTCTGTGTCTTAAGTCGCTCAATTTCCGTAACAAGCAGCTTGCCATTCTCAGTTAACTTGCGTATAACTTTATCTTTATGTAAATTTTCGCATCTGTAACGAATTTTTTCTTCCTCATAGCGAAAAAAGTCTTCTTTAATCTTTCTTAAGTCTTCCGTAAGTCCCTTTTTTTCTTTATCAACCTAAATTATTAAACAAGTTTTCAAAAATATCTTTAGCATTCTAAATTTCAAACTAAAAACCTTTTACCAAATATGATCTAAAAGACGACAAACCTTATAAATTTAATGCAAAAAATAAATGACGAACCTGATTAAAATATTGTAGAAGTGTCGTTCTAAATCTCTCTTCCATTATACACTTAAAATCATGCATAAGGCAAGCACTGTTGAAGCTATTTATATACTCCTTGTCTTATTATTGTTGTATATTTATAAGTAATTAGTAATCTTAATTAATTGACATATTATAAAAACTTTGTCATTTGATAAAATCATTATTGCCAACAAATAAAGCAAGTTGGTATTTCCATTTTAAAACCATTGATTTTCATAAACACTTGTTTCGATTCAAAAAACGTTTCCAGAGCAATTCTCTCCTCAAATTTTGTTAGTGGAAGTTGAGACAATTGTCTGAAATATAAATAATAGTCTCATACGTTGGTTGATCATCAATTCGTTAAACGGTTTTAAATAATACATTCAAATATAAATATAAAATAAATAATTTATTTAAACTAATCTTATAAATTTATTTCAAACTTTAGTACGAACACAAAAACTTGAAGTTGATTTAGTTATTATCAATTTAAAGTGAATATTACACAAACCGGGTTTAACTTGTTACCACCATTCTTATGCTATAATCGATTGATACCAAAATTCAGAGGAAAAAAAATTGCTTGCAATTTAAAAAATAAATGTTGGCAAATTTAAACAGTAGTTGGCAAATTTGAACCTTTAGTTGGCAAAAACAGATACGTCACCCCCTCCTCCATGTAAGTTCTCTTCGGGGCGCCCCTGTCAGTGTATTACGCTGTTGTTGTTTGAAGTGTAATATTGTGCATTATAAACTGTATGCATTATATTATCAAAAAAAAATTGGAGCTTGGTATTAGTTGAGAAAAAAGGAAGGTGAAAAAATGTTATGAGCAATACCGATTGATTTTAAATACTTCTAACCTCAAATAGATTCTTTACAATAAAATTGTTTAGCTTTCCGTCATTATTCTTTTATACCAGATCAAATTTGAAGTATTCAAAATAATGAAACGCTGTAATAATTTTAAGAATAAAAAATAAATAAATAAAAATAAAAAGTTAAAGAATGTTAGAAAAGCAATTTTTAGTGAGATTTAAAAAACTTTTTGTTATTTTTTTCTGAAATAATTTAATTAATACAATTCAAATGAAGAATATAAATTGTATAATAATAATAAAGAATTGAAACAAGATAATATTTTAGATTCAATCCCCTACCATTTAAAAATTTACAAATAAAAAAACGCAATAATAACAAAACATGTTAACGTCTTATGTGCAGTGCTGAATTATTTATGTAAAACTGAAAGCGTTAATTAAAAATATAAATAAACAACAATAGCTATAAATAAACAACAATAGCAATACTGCTCTTATTTATTTCTTAATAAAAAATAAAGCAGAATATTAAAGTAAACAAATTCAAAAATTTATGTTTACCTTTCCACCATTTTGAATTAAAATAACACTCAATGAATGCGCACAAGCGTTCCGTTAAACGAGATTCTACACATCTTCTGAACAGACGCAGAGAATTTTATATTTGATACCATAGTTGGAGCAACAAAGTTTTTTCAATTCATTTTCAAGTAAACGTAACAAGTATCCACAACTGAAAAAATTATTTATTTATTATTATTATTATTTTTTTTTATTATTATTTTTTTTTACGATAGATTTCATACGAAAACAAGATGACTTGAAACGTTGGTATTCTAAATATCTTGTTCTTTAAAACGAGTGTGTAAAAAATGGTCAGTTTAAGCAACAAGGATATGATTGAAACATACTTACAAGCCAGCGATACGGTTTGGTACCAATGTTATTTGAAGCTTTGATTTAGAGGTTTTATAACTCCGTGTATCTATCGAATTTCAAATATCTGTTTATGAAATATATTGTTCGTAAAAAATCTTATATTACCAAAATACAATGAAAACTAATAACAAGACCCATTCCTAAAAAGATTCATTAAAAAGTTTTTTTTTTAAGTTATAAAGAGTTTATTTTTCTTATATATTATATCAAATATATCGTGCAGCCCTAGTTTAAAATGTGCAAGGTATATGGCAATTTAAACTATCGTTATGAAGCTTTCGCTTTCTCAAAATTCTATATATATATATATATATATATATATATATATATATATATATATATATATATATATATATATATATATATATATATAATTAGTAAAAAACACTTATCTAACTTTTATCTTCGACTTGAAGTTTCACCATTGCTGGATCATCAGGAAGAGTGATATATATATATATATATATATATATATATATATATATATATATATATATATATATATATATATATATATATATATATATATATATATATATATATATATATATATATATATATATATATATATATATATGTATATATATATATATATATATATATATATATATATATAACTATATATATATATATATATATATATATATATATATATATATATATATATATATATATATATATATATATATATATATATATATATATATATATATATTTACACAGTGGTTTTCATAAATTTAGACACACTCATTTTTTTTTACATATATGTAAGAAAATACTTAAAATAAAAATAAAATAAAAGTGCTACCGCTATGTTTGATATATAATTTAATAGAGGAAGTGAAACTCTATTATAGAGTACCTTAATTTTTTTTACAGGACGTTTATTACTCATTCTATACCAGTTAACACAAAAAAATTAATTGATAAGCTTGATTTTATTATATTTATAAATTTAGACGCACAATCAAAAAAGTCTTATATCTTGTTAATTGATTGTTAATTAGTAGTTTTTTATCCATATTTCTCATTAATAGACCTAAATTAATTGATTTTTGTCAAAAAAAACCATATATATAAATATGACTTACCTGGAATTAGTTAATCATTATTTAATAAATAAACAAAAGTTAAGTTAGTTTTGCACTAAAAAGACGCGAAAAATGGGCAAAAGACGTATCCCTCAAGGTGAAAGATGGCAAATTATTGCTCACATCAAAGAAGGAACCAAAAGTAATAAAGAAATCGCCAGGTTAATTGAAGTTTCTGAGAAATGCGTTTGGACAACGAAGCAAAACTTTCTTTATGGTGGTGTCATCGAGAAAACGAGGCCAGGTAGACCTTTGTCAACCACCAGAAAGGACGATAGTGCCTTTTTTAGAGCTGTCAGAGCTAATCCAAGAATTAGTTACAAAGAATCGACCACATAATTCAATACAACGCGAAATACATCTATTTCTCAAAGCACAGTCCACCAAATACTTATCAAATACAAGATTGGAGTCTACTCTGCTTTGAAGTAACCGCTCCTGCGTCCATATGATAAACAAAGGAGACTAAAATAGTGTCATGAAAGAAGGTATTAGACAATAGAACAATGGAAAAACATTGTGTGGAGAGATGAGAGTAACTTTGAGCTTATCAATCGCAAATCTAACATAACAGTCAAAAGAATGGCTCACGAAAAGCATTACGCCAGGTACATTAGACCGACTGTACAAAGTGGAAGAGGCTTGATAGGATTCTGGTCATGCTTCAATTACAAAGGTGTTGGTATGTGCCAAACCATTCTCCGTCCTTAAGGAGACCTGGTATAGGGTCCCAGAAGCGATGTGCAAAAATCTTGTTGAGTCTATGCCTAGAAGAGTTTTTAGTTGTATTAAAGCAAAAGGCGGATACACAAAATATTGATTGGTTCATAAATTACGCCTCCTAATGTATTGTGCGTCTAAATTTATGAATATTTTTTTTGTCTTATTATTTTAATACCATGTAATTGTACCTAATTATTACTTAGTATTTGTATTTTTTTGTAAATTTTTTTAAATTTTTTATTCTGTATGTATTTATCTAATAAATAGAAAAAAAAATTAACCGAAATCTTTTTTCGCTATTGTTTTATCGTTAAAAAACTGAAAATTTCTATTCTCAAATATGAGTGCGTCTAAATTTATGAAAACCTCTGTATATATTAGTGTAATGACTTTTTTACAACCTTGCTTCCCTGTGTGACAGTTTAATGAGCTTTCATTAAAGATTAGATAAAATTTTACTTTCAAGGTGGTTTAAATAAAATACGCACAAAATAATTTCAAAATTTTATTTATTAGCTTTTTTGCCTAATTTTTAAGGTCCTTTAAGCCGATACAAAATTGAATACAAACTTCAGAGTGACATTTTTGCAACATTTTATAAGGTCATCAAACATACAAGGAAATCAATTATTTACAATAATTGACTTCCAAAAAAACATTGGACAAGATGAATCTTAATGAGAGGTTGTCCTTGTTGCGGCAGGAGTCATGCAGGTTTTGCAAAACTTTGATCGCACACTCACTTTGCTTTGAGCAATGTTGATCTTAAATTCGTATATTTCCAATTAGTTTTGCAAGCATCTGAGACCTTTTGGATAGTCATTTAGCACTGCAGATAGTTCATTGAAATCTACAGCGCATAACAATTGACTGCTAAACCATTGGTTGGCGTATGAGTAGGAGCGAATAAACAAATTTTACGCTGTCTGTTATGGATTTCAGGCATCCGGTTATGGGTTTCTAATACATCATGAAGTCCTTCTGCGATGGTTTACTCCATTACTTCAGTTGAAGCATACTCACAAAGTATTTCTTTACTCGAGCAGCTCTTATATATATATAGCTTTGTGTATTACTGACTGGCATGAGATTGGGATTTCATTGCCCTCACCAAAAAGTTTTGTTTCTTTCTGCAGTTTTGGTGCTCTCTCTCCGTTCTTTAGTCGTGGATTCAAGAAATTTGAAGCGTCCAATGAATTGGTTTTTCTGGGCATGCAACTTTCACTCATGGATGCTTTGTAAACTGCAAATTTGCCTCTACTTGATGGCGTTTGATATATATATATATATATATATATATATATATATATATATATATATATATATATATATATATATATATATATATATATATATATATATAAATATATATATATATATATATATATATATATATATATATATATATATATATATATATATATATATATATATATATATATATATATATATATATATATATATATATATATATATATATATATATATATATATATATAGTTATTAGCTCACATACATACGTGGGATAAATTGTACAAGTTCTTTTTCATCATATGCTTCAAATTTTGAATTGTTAGATCCATTACCATTATTATGTCTGCTCAACGTGGTGTTTAACATCATTAAAATCCAAAAAATTAAAATTCTTTCTGAAAGGACACTTCTATATATAAAAAATGTTGATTTTCAAACACTGGCGTATTTTTTGCAGAAAAAGTAGTTGATTGAAAATTCAACAGTTTAGTCATTTTTACTGTTTTTGACTGATTAGAAATCCGGCAGTTGGTATTTTTTAGAAGAAATAATAACTGTAGGCACTTCATTCACGTGACAAATTCCGTAGACAGAATTTGCGCAGTTTTTTATATATAAAGAAGACTTTTTCAGATTAAATTTAGACCGATTTTTTTAATCTATTATGCCAGAGTAAAACGTTTTACGAAAAGTAAAATGATTAATCTTTCATAAAATATCTGCTAGAATTTTCAATATCAGTTTATCTGGCTGTAGGAGCGGTTTTAATCAAGTTTTTGTAATTATTTTAGCTTAAAGTTATTTTATTTGCGTTCTAGCATCCTTTAAAATAATATATAACGATTTTTCTTTATTTCTATTTTTTTTTTTTTTTTTTTTTTTTTTGGTTTTGGTTTTGTGATGAATAAGTTGGTCTAAAATAAATTTAAAAAAATTAAATTTTTGCTATTCGGGTATTCAGCTTAATTTTTAAATTTAAGTTAAAACCTGCTAAATCCCGTCCTCTTCTTCCTTTCAGTCCGTCTTAATATAGTTTCAAAAAATTTTTTTGGTAATTAATTTGCAAAAACAATATAATAATTTAATTGTATAATACAGTATTAGTATAAAATTAACCTTATCATAATGAATTATAAAGAACTATATTATTGGTATCTATGCTTGAGTGATAAATCTTTGAAAATAGTGTCCTCGAATTTCAGAAGCCGATTCTCCAATTTGTTTACAGTAACTGAAAATAATTTGAGCTTGTGCAATAAAATTAAAATTGTTGTAGATAAATTTAAATCGTTAAAAAAAAATAATAAAAGAAAAGATATATATAAGCTGATGCTCTTTAAACCGCCTATTTCGGAAACTAGTTGTGAATTATGCATAGCAAGTGAAAAAAATAAAACAAAGGGTAAAAAAAGAAAATTGAACCAACAAACCTCGAAAAACTGTTTTAAAAAAAATAAAGATTTTAATTTAAGTTTTCTTCTCCATGATCGCAGAATAATAACATTTCAAAACGGAAGGTATTCTAATGATACAAGAGAAGTTATTATGGAGTTAGTTTCTTTGAATGTCAGCATGAACAAAGTTAATGAAGTTATCACAATTGTTTTAAAAAAACTAGCAAAGATAGATATAGAGAAGCTTTCCTCAATTGTTACAAAATCTTGATCTATGACTGAGGCTTTAGCACTTGCTCAACTTCAAGTTGCAGAAGAAATGATAAACGCTGTAGAAATTAATTCGGGCAATTTTCTTCACAGTGACAGTACCACTAAACATCATAGACATTTTAGAAATTTCCAAGTTACTACCACAAATGGAAGTACTTTATCTTTTGGATTATGTGAAATGGCTGGCAAATTGTACTATTAATGCGTTAACCAAAATATTAAATGATATATGTAGGGATGCGTGAATTTCAATTTTACGTTAGCCGAAATATGCTTAAAAAAGTGTTTCCAAATTTTTCATGAAGCGTCAAAGTCATCCTCTGCCTTAACAATATTACTAAACTTGTTGATGGTTTAAGAATAGATATAGTTGTTTTTTATAATCTTCATATTTCAATTAATAATTTTAGTATAAAATACATTTAAGTATTTACAAATAAATGACATTTACGACAAGCTGAAAAAGTTGATCAAAAAGGAAAACAAAGTTATCATAGAAGTAAAAGTTTGTTCTCGACAATTTTTAAAACTTCATCGAGAAAAAGTATTTTTCTTTTAATATTGAAAATTTAAGGAAATTTTATTGATTGGAATATATGCTAAAATCGCTGGCAATTTTGGTAGTAGATTCACTTTTTCTGAAAAAAAAGTAGTAGTAATTATGCCGTGAAATGTTTTGATTCTGATGTCACGTGACAATTGAACTAGTTTTTAATTGGACTTTTTTAAATCTGTATTGGTTTAGCAAAATAAATATTATTTATAATTAATATATTTTATAGCATTGCAGTTCATATGAATTCAGAAAAAAGTTTTCCTGTTACGTTTTTTAAAACTGGGCTTTCAAAGCAGTATTTAATAGACAATTTTACATTTGCCCCAGATAATAATGAAAACAAATGCTACAATGGACATGTTTTGTTATTGTTACAATATTATATTATATGCATTATATTATATTATATGTATTATATATTATATATATATACACATATATTATATGTGACATTTTAGAAAGTAGCAGCAAGGAAAACGATTTTTCTAACTTTGTATGTTCTTTACTAAAAACTGCCATGTCTGATCTTGGGCCAGTTAATCCACTGTTTAATTTAAAGCTTAAAGATATGAGGAAAAAGTTACTGCCTAAAGTTATAACTGGGAAGGTTTAGAAAAAGGCGAGCAATCAGATTTCATTGAAATGTCTAATTTTTTTTGTAAATTGCATTTATTATCTAACTTTGCAACAGAAACTGATAAAACAATTAACTCATTCGAAAAGTAAGTAGTAGTTATGAAAGTAGTAGTTATGAAAATATTTTTGCATTCAATACTACTGAATCAGGTGCCACTAGATTAATAAGAACTGCATGTAAGGGGAAGTGATGAAGCTGGAGTTGCTGGGTATTTTAATGCATTTCTTGCTGGTAAGGACAAAGTTAAGTGTATGCTTGCACCCTTTGTTTTAACAGATTTAATATATTATATTATAATGCTGCAGCTTTTTATTTTCATTCAAAAGATATTTTAGAGTTTTTTCAAAATTGGCCAAATCAAAATAATCTTTTACTTGCAGTTAAAGAAGATATTAGCAACAAATTATATTTAGCAGAAGTGCGGGCTCTTGGAATAGTTGATAAAATAATTACAGGTCCACTTTGGCGGATAATTGAATCAAAAAAGAGTATTCTTGATATGAATCCATTTTTGTTAACCCTAAAAATGAAACTTTCAGATTTGTGTAAAAACGCATCATCGATTATGATCTCGAAAACACCTATATTCAGTCCAAGTGATGTTAATATTCATAAAGATATTTTGTATGATAAATTATTTGAAAAGACTAACGACACTACTTTAAATATTTTAACACAGCAGACATTAGAAGTAATTTGTCATTCTTTGTTAGTTGTTCTGGAAAGACAATCTGCTTATCAACTTCCTGTAGGTTAATATTAGCATCCTTCTGATAATATAAGTAAGGCTGCAGAGAATGTTCCAACAACAAACAAAGCGTCAGAAAGTGACTTTGTGGTATTAGATCTTTTAATTTGTACAAAGCCAAATGCCAAAATACAAACTATACAAGCGTATTCTATGTGGTATAAAAACAAAACACAAGACTGGTTGGATAAAAAGACTAAAGTTAAGCCTGACTCATTGCTAAAAAAGCTTCAACAAACTTTAATAAAATAAAAGATAAATACAAACAACGTCATTTAGAATTAAAGTTTGAAATGAGTGAAAGGTTGTATGAAAAGCATTAAGCTAAAAAACAGCTGAAGATAAAGCCTTCTTAAAAAAGCTAAATCGGTTAATGAGTTGTTAAAATTGAGGACGAAGGTGTGGTTTACCTCAAAAGAAGCAGATGATGAATATGTTTTGTTAGTTGACACATTTAAAAGCAAAAAAATATTAAGAGCACAGTTGGATTTTTATAGGCATGTTATGGAAGTTAAATGTGAACATAAATATTTTTACAAAACTAAAATGCATGGTAGTAAGCGAATAGACTTAACAAACTATGAGTTTTTCAGTAATTTACCATCATTTATTAGAACAAGGAATTTTTTTAGAGCCCATTGAGAGAAGAGTTATTCTTATTGAAAGAAAAGAACGAAATATTTTGATTGCAAAACAGAAAGAAGAGTTAAGTGAAAAATTAAAGAATGCAAGACTGTCTCAATTAGCAAATCAACAAAAAACAAACATTTTGGCTGTCATTCTAAATGATGTTAATTATCTTGTTGGGAAATTTATTCAACATAAAATAATGAAAATGGACACTAAAAAATACTTTTGGTGTACAGGTGAAGTTCTTTGAGTAAACAAGTCAACTCCTAACTTAAAAAAAACTTTGTTTGATGTGGTCTATGAGACTAAGGAAAATTAAGTATGGACTTTTCCATTGCTTGTTGACCTTGAAAAAGGAAAGGTTATAGTTTTGTAAAAAGCCTATTTTACAATTTATTTGAAATAATTACTAGTTATATATATTATTAGTAATATTTTATTAGAAATATATTACATATATTATAAATTATATAATATTATTATAAATTAGTCGTATATATTAATCTATAATATTTATATCTATAACGTTTATAGTTGTTATAACGTATCGTATATAGTTATTATATATCATTAGTGATATTATATTATAAATATATAATAAATTATATAATATTATTATAAATTAGTCGTATATATTAATCTATAATATTTATATCTATATTGTTTATAGTTATTATAACGTAACATATATAGTTATTATATATATCATTAATATTATTATAGTAGAAATATTATAAATTATAACATATTATTATAAATTAGTCGTATATATTACCGTCAACGGGGGTGACTATGAACAGCGGGGTGACTATGAACATCAGTACCAAGTTAACTAAAAGGTGAAACAACACACACAATAGATCTAAATTGTGTGTTATTTTAATCCAGTTGCATTAAATATAATATTTGGAACCTAATTTTAGGCTGCGCAAAATATTTTCCTTTTTCGGCTTTTATTTATCGCATATCAACAGCATGAGTTACATTGTTCGGGTAGTTTGTTGACTTATCAAGCTATATCTTAAGAAGCGCGTATCAAAACACGATAAAGGTTGCTACACATCAAGTTCAGGTACATATTGTTCTAATGATTTCAAAACTGAGGGTGTAGTTTGTCTGTAAATGATTATTTGCTCATTTAAAAATAGCATTTTTTTAAATCAAGAATTCGAGTTTATTTTTTTATTAATTTAAGGAACTATGCCTCGAAATTAGAAAAGAAAGGAAAATAGCCGAGGTTACAAAACAAAATACACTCAAAAAGACTTACAAGCAGCAGTTAATAAAGTGAAAAACCACGGGTTTACTATCAGGAAGGCAGCCAAAGCTTATAACATTCCGCTAGGAACTCTCCATAAAAATGTAAAACTTAAAAATCAAGTTCCAAAAAAGCATGGTGGACAAACCAGACTTGACAGTTCTACAGAAAATTTAATTGTTCAAACAATTACTTATATGACAGATTGGAGGGTGCTTCTTGATTCTTTGGACATTCGACTTTTAGTTAAATGTTATTGTGATAAAAAGAAAATAACAGACTTTATATTTAAAAATAATATGCCTGGTGTAGATTGGGTTCAGTCTTTCATGAAAAGACATTGTCTGACAAAAAGGGTTGTTGACAATGTAAAGCATAATAGGGCTTTAGTCAATGAAGAAACCCTTAACCGTTATTTTAACAACTTATACCAAGAGTTAAAGGATATACCTTCAGAAAACAAATATAATTATGACGAGACCAATATAACAGATAACCCAGGGTCCAAAGCTGTTATTGTTCGTCGTGGACATGGGCACCGCGTTAAAAACAAACAGGAACATTCAAAGCAATCAACTAGTATAATGTTTGCTGGTAACGCTGTTAGAGAATTTTTGCCGCCTATGGTTGTTTATAAAGCAAAAAATCTCTACCAGGGTTGGACTCATGGTGGACCACCTAGAACCGTATACGATATCACCACTAATGGGTGGTTTGATGGTAGAACATTTACCAGATGGTTCATGGAGATATTCTTGCATATTGCTATTTTAAAAAACGGAACAACATTGCTGATTGGTGATAATCTGGCTTTACACTTTTATCCAGAAGTTATTGAAGCCACGATTCAACATGACATCAAGTTTGTAACAATGCCACCTAATGCAGTCCATCTGTGCCAACCACTAGATGTTGCTGTATTTAGAGGGTTAAAGCAGTCGTGGAGGATAGTACTTTCAAAGTGGAGAATAGAAAGTTGTATTAAAGGGGCTGTTCCAAAAGAACACATGCCTACTCTTTTAAACAAGTTAGTAAACACCTTGAAACCAGAAGCTTTAATTTCCGGATTTCGAGCAACAGGAATCTACCCTATGAACAAAACAGAGGTGATAAAACGACTTCCTGGAAAAAATAAAGACTCTGGTGGTAAAAACACTGTAATGGTTCTTAACGAATCCGTTTTAGAGATTCTGAAAAACAATCTAGGCTTAGATACAAATCCAGTTGCAATACGAAAAACACGCGATCCAAAGGTTGAACCAGGAAAAATAGTTCTTTATTTAGATGAGTCAATGCCATCAAGTTCAACAGAGCAAAACAACAAAGATAGTGATTGGTACTGTGCTTTCTGTAACAAAAAATGAGTGGAGTTAAGCGACGACGTATGGATTCAATGCGACAAATGCAGCAAACCTTATCACCTCCAGTGTTGTGGCCTTTTCTATGAAAAAGATCAATATTATAAGCTTGATATTGAAAAAATTGACTTTTTATGCAGCCTGTGTGAGCCATGTAAGAACTTCGAGGATAGTGATAGTTGATGGTCTGTTTTTTTTAAGGCAGCTTTGTAAATATTGTTGTAAATAGTAATGTGCTGAAAAAACTAGATTTTAAACTCAGTATGTAATTTTTTTCACATGAATTGATTTGAAATAAAAGACTCTACAACATATTAAAATACACTTTCTGTTATCTTTTTGATCTTTAACAGTATCCCCCCCCCCAGCCTTACAACATGTTAGTCTATCCATAATCTAAGAAATAAAAACATTATGTCATGTTCAAAGTAACTCCGAATCGGCTGTTCATTCTCACCCCGTTTTAAAAATACGAGTATGCTTGTATAAAATAAGAAAACTAAGGTATTTACTTTATAATGTTTACCAGGCCTAGAACCAATTTTGGAAGCTAGATAGTATAATGTTCTGTTAAAAAAAAATTAGCTGTTAGACTAACTGTATTGTTATATGATGCATAAATGTTTAAAAAGCGTTCATAGTCACCCAAGTTGACGGTAATCTATAATATTTATATCTATATCGTTTATAGTTATTATAACGTGTCGTATATAGTTATTATATATCATTAGTAATATTATATTATAAATATATTATAAATTATATAATATTATTATAAATTAGTCGTATATATTAATCTATATTATTTATATTGTTTAAATATATATAGATATGTATATATATATTTATATATAATATATATATATATATATATATATATATATATATATATACATACATACATATATATATATATATATATATATATATATATATATATATATATATATATATATATATATATATATATATATATATATATATATATATATATATATATCATATATGTATAGATATATATCGTTTATATTGATCTATATTTATAATATCTATAATATTTAAGAAAATTTAAAATTGGTCAACCTTGTGTTTTATTTTTTCACAATTTAATGTTGTAATAGAGTTATGACTATATTAATGTGTAATGTGTCTATGACTATATTAATGTATATATATTTTTCTGCTATATATATTTTTTCTGTATATATATTTTTTCTAAAGATTAGTTGTGAACTGAAAGTTGTTTTATATGTATATTGTTTAATGATAACAGATAGATAGATTGCCTGAAGTCGTTGCGTAAAATTTTTACGCAGTTATAATTGTAAAAAAAAATGGTAAAAAAAAACTAAAATAAAAAAATGCATTTTTTTGTCTAAAAAAATGTCAAATTAGGTAGTATAAAAATGCAAATTTCTTGACAACCAGAAGTGCTACAAAGTTTTTCAGAATATATAATATATTCTTAAAAAAACGTTTTTTGAATATATTATATTAAATATATATATTTATATGTATATATATATATATATATATATATATATATATATATATATATATATATATATATATATATATATATATATATATATATCCAAGATTTTTACTATTAGTAACGCTGCTAATCTTAAGTATATACCTAATGCACAATTTTATAATCAATGATTAATAACAATAATAAACAATAATAATAAGTAGTAATAATAATAATAACTATATAGCTAAGCATAAAAATCTTTTCAAAAAAAAAATCCATTAGTTTACTAAGTTATTTTATATTATTAACTTGTATTAAGTTGTATTCTATAAATAGAGTGCTCAGTGTTTTTAAAGAACAAAGCTATAATGAATTAAATACAGAAGAAAACACAACTTGTATAAAATAGGATTAGATAAGTTTTACTAATTTATTATTGCTCTGTTCTTTAAGAACACTGAACATTCTTTATATATGCAGCGGCAGATGCAGGATTTTTTGATGTTTGAGATAGCTAACTTCCAGACATGGAGCAAACTCCAAAACTTTTTATGTTTATACTTATGACAAGTAAGAATGCTTTGCAAAAGGTTGCAACGATTGGAGTCTGTGAACAAAACGGTCCTTAAACTTTAGCTACATCAGCCCCAAACGTGAGAGCAAGAAGTTGATCAAATAAATTTTTTTTTAGCTCTTCTTAAATAAATTTATATTCACAGATAAATTTTAAATTTCATACAAATATCTCTAAGCGTTTAAAAATTATGACTATATAAGGTTTTGCTTTTTTCTAATTTACTTTTTTGTTCTTCAGGTGTACCATATAATTATCATAACATACATTTATCATCGTAAAAAGAAAAAGGAAAGTGTATATATACAAATATATAAAATATATGCATATACAAAATATTAATCATTTTTTATCAGATTGATAAAAATACATTGATAAAATATCGATTCAAATTTTAACATAAATTTTGGTGTATTTATTTATTTTTCCGAACTATAACACCTAAAAAAAAGGAAATCAAAAAAGATTTGGCATTTTTGGGTATAAAATTCAAAAAAAAATCGTTTCACATATTTCCTTAACAGCGCCATTTGGCTTATATCTAAGTCTATGAAAAAAGTTAATTTAAGTAAATTTAATTATAATTTTTTATGTAATTTTTTTTTTTTTTAAATTTACTTTGCCGTTTAATAAAATTTACAATAAGAAAGATCGCACATATATAATAAATAGCCGGAGCAAGAAGTAGACGCATATTGTCTTATCGCCGAGCCCCGTTTACATTGTCGCCTTCAGTTTATGAAAAAAATTAAAAATTAAAAGTTAAAAATTGACAGGTTGAAAATTATATAGTAAAACACAATATATTACAAATAGTAAATCGTATAATAAGATATATATTTTTTCTTTTAGATATTTATTTTTTATTTTTATAAGAAGAAAATAATTAACAAATCAAAATAAGAATAAGTGAGTAATGGATGACTTTTTTCAGTTTAATTATTTTAGGTACTAATTTTAAAAAAAATTTTTTAAGATCAAAGTTATTTTTTAATAGAAATCGTTTAGATTCTCTTTTGAATTATTCTGGGGAGAAGTTTAGAAGAGTTTTATTTTTAATAATATTTTTTAAAATACTTTTTCATACAAATGGTCCACGGTATTGAATTTGAACTGAACTGAGTTTTAAATAATATCTTGAAACAACAAAATTATTAGTTAAAAATTATGTGGGGAATTTATGAATAATTTCGGTGAAGTAAGACTGAAATATATTAAGAGATAAACCATGTTTTGACTGAGAACATTAAGCATTAGAAGCATAACTTAGTATATGTTAAGTTTATAAATATTGAGTGCATTCAGCTCCTTTAAAAGAGATTTACCATTAACAATTCTGTTAACATCGAATATAATTCTACATGCATGTTTTTGTTTGCTATAGATTTTTTAAGCTTCCCATATTTAGTACTTTTCCATACAATATTGGAATAGGAAAGATAACTATGAATAAATGAAAAACATAGCTTTTAAAGACTCAATATTAAAAAATAGTTTAACTTTATATAACATTAGGATATTTTTTGGAGATTTTATTTTTAATAGGTTTAATATGATATTTCCATGATATATTTTTATCTATAATCACTCCTTGAAAGTTAACAGTTGACTCTCTTTAAATTACTGGTTTATTCATAAAGAGATTGGGTAATTTAAAAAAAAGGTTATCTCCCTACTAGGTTTGTGGAATAAGATAAATTTAGTTTTTTCAACATTTAATGAAAGTTTATTATTTGTAATCCAGTCATTTATTTTTAATAATTCTTCGTTAGATATTCTAGACAGATCTTTTATACAGATCTGTTAAACAGATCTTTTAAACAGATCTGTTTGAATAAAAAAAATTCGAAACATCAACAAATAAAATAACATTAAAAATTTTGGATACTATATAAATCATTTCTGTAGAGTAGGAATAATAGCGGGCCTAAGATTGATCCCTGGGGAGCACCACAAGTTATAATGTGCTTTTCTGTTTCATTTGCTGCATTTATTAATATTGTTTTCTGTTTGACAAGTAACTTTTAAACCATAGTAAGTTATTGTTTAATATTCCATACAGTTCTAGTTTTTTTATAAGAATATCATGGTTAACGGTGTCAAATGCTTTTGACGAATCAATAAAAACTCCTAATGTATAGCAATCATTATTTTAATATATTTTATACTCTTTAATATATTTAATGAAGAACTATTAAAAATAAACGAGTGGTTCATAAGTAATAGGCTTTCGTTAAATGTAGAAAAAACTAAATTTATCTTATTCTCCAAACCTAGTAAAGGTGATGATGTTCCTCTAAAATTACCTAATCTTATAATCAATAAAACATTTATTAAAAGAGAACCAGTCGTTAATTTTTTAGGAGTAATACTAGATGAAAATTTGTCATGGAAACCACATATAAAATACATAGAAAATAAAATCTCAATAAATATTTCCATATTATATAAAACTAAACCATATCTTAACACTGCTTCCTTAAAAAAATATACTTTTCATTTATCCATAGTTTTATCTCGTACTGTAATATTGTATGGGGTAGTACTAATTATAGTAAATTAAAAAAACTTTATAGTAAGCAAAAACACGCATGCAGGATTGTATTTGGTGCACACAGAACTTTTTATTGCGAATCTCTTTTAAGGAAGCTTGGTGCCCTAAGTATCTATAAACTTAATATACACCAGGTTCTACAATTCATGTTTAAAATAAAACGTGGACTTTCTCCTATTGTGTTTCAGTCTTACTTTAGTGAAATCTCGCACAAGTATCCTACTAAATTTTCAATTAACAACTTCATTGTACCAAAAACTAATTTAAAACTAGGTTCTTACCAAATTCAATATCGTGGACCGTTTCTGTGGAAACATTTT
Source organism: Hydra vulgaris (assembly GCF_038396675.1). Lineage (NCBI taxonomy): Eukaryota > Metazoa > Cnidaria > Hydrozoa > Anthoathecata > Hydridae > Hydra > Hydra vulgaris. Next base: position 21,491,378 of record NC_088923.1, read on the forward strand.
TTAAAATTTATTACAAAAAAAAATAATATTCAAAACATCTCTTTAGAACAATTCAGGAAAGAATCTAAGAGTCTCTTATTGCAAAATGACCTTGATTTAAAATATCTCTTTTAAAATAAATAATATAAATTATCTAAAAAATAGTTATTGACACTACTTCTCTTTTGTTGCTGTTTTATTTATATTTAACTTTTGTTAATTTTTGATATATTGCATTATATTTCAACACTTATATTTATATTGTAACTAACGTGTAAAATGCTTATTATGTACTTTGCTACTTTTCTTTTTTTATATATAAGCTGACGATTTTTTTTTCAATGTAAATGGGGCTCGATGATAAGACAGTTTATGTCTTCTGCTTGCTCCAGCTCTCTTATTTATTAACACGATTTATTTCATTGTAAATTTTAATATACGGCAAATATATATTAAAAAAAAAAAAAAAAAATTATTGAATCCATTGGAAATATAATTTATTAGCTCGACTATCGCATGATCTGTTGAGTGATTCTTTTTGAACCCAAATTGTTTATTATACATTATATTGCTCTCAGTTAAATAAATGTTAAGTCTATCATACATAATTCGTTCTAACAGTTTTGAGAAACATGGTTAGACAGAAATAGGTCTATAATTAGACATATTTGTGTCATCGCCAGATTTAAAAATAGGTATGATCTTAGCAATTTTTAATTTCTCTGGTACTATTTCGGATTTTAGTAAAAGGTTAAAAATGTAAAACAGTGACGGTTCAATAATATCAAATACCGCTTTAACAACATTCACGTTAATTTTATCTATGCCAGCGCATTTGTTATTTTTTAAACAGTTGAAGGCATTTCGCAACTCACTTATGTTTAATTTTACTTCTTTCATAGATATATTGGTTGATTTCATATAAAATTCAAAGTTTGAGGTATTTTTTGGAATTTTATCAGCTAACATTGGGCCAATATCAAAAAAAAATTTGTTGAGCTTTTTAAGTATAGCTTCTTTATTATAAATCATTTTCCCGTCGGCTAAGAGTTTTTGTGGCAAAATGTTTTTTGAACATTTATTTTTACCGATTATCTGCCTAATCACATTCCACGTTTTTTGTGTGTCTCGGCGTGTTATTTCTAACAACCTTGTATAATAATTTTTTTTGCGTGTTTCTTTGTTATTTCAAACACGTTTTTATATTTTTTGTAACTTAATTCATTTTTATATGTTTTAAATACTTTTCATAAAGTTTTTGTTTTCTCTTTGATGCTTTATACAAACCTTCGGTTATCCATGGGTTTAAAAGTGAAATAGAATTTATAATTTTTTTTTAACTGGAAATGCCAAATCATAGTGTTCACAAAACTGTGAACACTATGATTTGGCAACCAAAAATAATTCATACGCATTATTCTTGAGATTGTAATATAAGATTCCAATCAGTTTTTTCAGATATAAGATTTCGAAAGTATAATATAGAGTTTTTATTGATTTGTCGTATTAAGATTGTTGATTTAGAGACAGAACGATTGAGGGTTATATTATCTGTAATTAAGAATATTGGGTAATGATCAGTTATGTCGGTTTTATACTCGATTTTAAGAAGCAATTATGATTATTGTTGGTGAATATGTTATATAGTAACGTCGACGAGGTCTTTGTTAATCTCGTGACCTACCCCAGCACTTTTTTATTTTTAACTTTTGGAGCAATTAATTTAAAATAAACTATATAAATACTTGACATATAACAAATTTTAAGTAAAAAAATATTCGGTTTCCAAAAGCAACAATCACCCGAAAATAAAACTTTAGATCTAATTTTTAATCTAATCATTAATCTGCAAGCAACCACTAAGTTGGAAGATAACAGAAAACGAACTATAGAGTATAACAGTGCAACAAGTCATTGAAAAGTTGAGGCTTTTTCTTATTTCCTGATATTTTCACTGTTGATTCGAGTCTTGATAGAACTAAGTACCAGCGAAAGGTGTTTTCATTAAACGAATAGCGACTAGCAAATAATAATTTGTTAAACTTCACTACCAAAGTTTTATAGATATTTGCTATTCGACTTCATTTAACTTTGATTGGCGAAGTTAGACGAACTTCGCCGGTGCTTAAGCAACGGTATATAGTGTTTTCATTAAATGAATAGCGAATGGTAAATTGTTAAACTTCGGTTATAGAGTTTAATGAATATTCGCTCTTTGACTTAACTTCTTAGATACAATCCGCTATTGCCCAAATTGCGGTTGCTTGTTGAATGAGCCCTTTTATGAGATCTACTAGATCTTGAATTTCATTCTCCTGTTACAAATATTGTTCTTATATACATTAGTATATATACACATATATTATTTACTTATATATACATTAGTGTTTATATTGTAAGATACTGAGTTATCAGAAAATGAACTGGGTAAAGACAACTTTTTTTTTTACCAAGAGAATGAATAATAGTCTCAATTGACTGTGGTGGACTTGATATTCCCAGATATATAACCTGTCAATTGGTAATATTTTCTTTTACGATTTTTAAAACGATAAAGACCAAGTATGATTGAGCAACATTCTAATGATGGTTTCAGAGTTATAGAATTTTGAAATGCAAAGACTAATATTTTATAAAACATCTTTTTGAACAAGTTATATGAACTTCTAACGTTCAAAAAAACCAGGTAAAAAAAATACTGAAATCGTCATGAATTTTTAAACAAGCGCAACATTGCAATCTGAAGGCAAGTTTTTAATTGTTATCTTATGTGCACACTTATTAAGTAGTCGCTACGCACCTAGCTTATTAAGGGATAAAATAGCAAAAAAGCACCTTTTTTTAATAAAAAATAAATTTTTATATGAAAAAAAACAAACGTTTCATACAAAAATGAGTCTTTTTTTTTTTTTTTGGCACACCTTTGCGGCCGGGGAAAAAGCTTTGGCCACCGTCTAAATACGTTGTGTAAACACAACGTTGTGTAAATGATTCTTTTGATAATAGAGCTACTGCGCTTAGTAAATAATTTAGTAAGTAGCGTTTTTTAATATTGAATACATACTATATAAATTTGCAAATTTGCAGTATAGCTCGTTAACGTTAAATAGTGAAAACAATGATTAACAAAATTATTATATGTGAATTCCATCAAATTGAACCAACACAAAAAATCTTTAACTCATTCGTTCAGCTATTTTTGAACTTCATTCCAGAACCTCTTATATTAAGTTTAGTCTCGCAAAGAATGTAGTTGAAAAATTTAGGTCTTTCTCAAACGCTTTACGAACATAATTTCAGCATTTTCTTTTATGCCGTAGCTAAATTAAAAAAAAAAGTTTTTTTATCATTACGTCGCTAAAAATAACTTTTAATTTATATTGGTAATTTTTTTATTGGTAGAGGAAATTTTGTAAAAAGAAAAGATTTTTTTTTAAATAGGTAAAAAAAAATTTTCAATACAACTTTCAAAGGAATCTGAAAAACGTGACATTTTTATTTCTTTAAAAAACAGAGTGTAAACATAAACAATCGAGTTTACTTATAATATTTTGACTATATAACTTAAATGTGTAGAAGAAAAGTAATTTTGTGGATGCTTCGTTTAAAAAATGTTTAGCAAATAAAATATAACTTATATATGAATTTTAGTGTGGAAACACCATCTAAGTAAATGCTCCACTGAGTTCTAAAAAGAAAAGTATTTTTATCAGTTAACAAGTCTATTTTAAAAATACAAAAAGGATCCTGGGACTCCTGCTATGATACATATTTATTAAAAAAGTGCCTCAGGGAATTCTTTTGACAGTAAAAAGTAGACAGTGGATCTGGAAGATTCTAAAAACCATGAGAGGCTATAGCTAATCAAAGCAAAATGAGAAAAGATAAGAAAACTGGCCACTGAATACCATGAAGCTCTTTCTTTAGTTTCGACAAAAAGTTCGAATGCAGCTGGTGAAAAAATAAAGGGTTTAAAAAAATGTTATTTAATGTTTTGGATTTTCTCTGCATTTTTTATTATCTAAAAAATGCAGAGATTTTGAATAAGTTTTTTTCTTATAACTTAAGTGTTTTGTTACTTTTTGCTTTGTACAATTAAACCAGCTCATTGTCCTTTTTTCGCAAGTTTTTGCTTAGCATAAGCAAAAAGAGTTTACAGTAGATTTAATAGCAAGAATACAATAAACAATTACATCATTTATATATAAAAAGTGTGATAATATAAAATTATAAAAAAACTAAATGTTCAACTTAAAAACAAAAAATATATACGCCTTCATAGTCTTTGAACCATCAGTTAATTTTTCATTATTATGTACAAGCCAGTATGTTTTCCAAAAATATTTCCTAAAATTTAAAAAGGCAAAAAAATAAATAAACTGAAAAACTCTGATTAATTAACAAATTTAAAACCAAAATTTAACATGTTACCAAGTTAACCATAGTAATTAGATTAAATAGTTATTAGGGTTGCCCGCCTTTAGTGGCATTATAATGAAAAAATCATTTTTTATAAAAACTACCAATTTTAGATTTTAACCATTAAAACCCTGCAATTCACCTTTAAACTCTTTTTTTTCTCTAGAGTTTCCTAAATTTAGACTTGAGTGTTTTTAACATTCAACAAGTAATCCTTTTAATTAATATGAAAATATGAACTCTAAAATATGAACGTATGCGTTTGTAATCAAAATTTGACACTGAGTTTAAAGATAGCATTGGAAAGATTGATTTTAGAAACCTAAAATCATCAAATTTATATATATAATATATATATATATATTTATATATATATAATATATATATATATATTGTAGAACAATAATAAATATTCCAAATATTGCAAAAACGCAGTAAAAAAATTATTCCTGACCAACACCCTGTATGTATGTGTATATATATACACACACACACACACACACAGATATATATATATATATATATATATATATATATATATATATATATATATATATATATATATATATATATATAAATATAAATATATATATATATATATATATATATATATATATATATATATATATATATATATATATATATATATATATATATATATATATATACACATATATTATATATATATCCTTGTGAAACAAAGGTTTGACCATTAAACATTGAGGTCGGCGATTTTTCGCCGACTTCAAACATTTAACTAAGTAGGCAGTTAGGTCAACATTGCCAAATGTATACACTAATTCTGAGGACTATATATATATATAAAATATTCCTGACCAACATTTTTGCAATTAAGAGATAAATTTAAGTGTTTAAATATATGAGATTGCTAATCACTTTTAAGGTGCTCATTTATTCTAGTTGCCAAGTGTCTGGAGGTTTCTCCAATAATGGCATTACAGCCAGCGCAAGAAAATTTATGGATAACATGAGATTTAAGCAGTTTAGGAAGTGACTCTTTTAAGCAAAAACAATCATGTATTTTATTAGTAGTGAAAATTAATTTTATTAGAACATCCTTGCAATATTTATGAACAATTTTTGAAATTTTCATTTTAGTGTAATTAGAGTACATTCCAATGTATGGAAGCTTAAAGTATCTTATATTTAAGCTATTAACAATGTTAGAATCAGATGGGTTCATTTTCTTATCATTATAGGATTTAATTTTATAGTCAATAACTTTTTGTGGAAATTTATTATTTTGTAAAACTAATGATAGATTCTTAATATCTTTATCAAAACCAACCCAAGAATTATTAATTTTAAATGTACGATCAATCAAACAACAAACAAGTCCAAATTTGTAGCAAGAGGGAATAAAACTAAAAAAATTTTGTAAAAAGACCTGTATATGTTTTTTTGTGATAACTGAAGTCAAAAAGGAATTGGATTTTTTAATAAGTACATCTAAAAAAGAAATCTGGTTATCTTGTTCTTTTTCCATAGTAAATTTCAGATTTTTATGTTGTTTATTGAGGTGTTTGAAAAATTCTTGAGCTTCATATTCAGAATTAAAAATAGCAATTAAGTCATCCACATACCGTTTATAAAAAAATGGTGCTGTAAAGGAGCAGTAATTGACCCATGTTTGTTCATAATATCTGACAAAAATATTAGCTAAGATGGGCGCTAAAGGGAAACCCATAGCAACACCATCTGTTTGAACGTAATATTTCCCGCCAAATAGAAAATGTGAACCGGATGTGGAAATCTGAAGTTTTTTTTAAAGTGAATTTTTGAAAAACCTTTTGAGTTAGTTTTATCTTTAAAAAATAAATCAGTTGCAATGTTGATGGTTTCCTTTAGTGGAATATTTGTGAACAAACTTTCAACATCATATGAAATGATAAATTTATTAGTTACATTAATTTGTTTTAATTCTTCAACAAAAGAAAATGAATCTAAAGTGTAAAATTGTTTAGGTATATATGGAGACAATAAATGAAAAAGATGTTTGGCAAGGTTGTAGTTATATGTTCCGATTGTTGAGATGATAGGTTGAAATGTTGGAAAAAGAGAACTGTCTTTGCTAACTTTGTGCATCTTAGGCAACGCGTAAATTCTTGCAGGTTGAGATTCTACAGGATAGATATAAAGGCTTAAAATGTAAAAATTTAGGGAAACAAAATTGTCCACTGTTGCTCAAGCAGCTGTAGGAGAGTAAATGTTTTACATTCTTGCATGCAATCGCTGGTTTCCAGTACACTGGCTTATTTCCACTTGATAAAAACAACATAAATCATAAGGCATTAGCCATCCCACAAACATTTAATCTACTTTCATCAACTTTAGCAGCCTCCGCAGCACCTACACCATTTTGCTTAGTTGCAGCTTCATCATCTTCAACAGCCGCCACAGCACCTACTCCAACTACACACCGATTACTATCTTTCTCAACTACACCAGCTTCAAGTTTTGATAGGTATCAAGCATGAGTTGAGCGTTGCAAAAACAGTATCGAGATGGAGTTGAAGCAGTTTTTTTAAGCCAGAAATCAATCGCATCTTTGAAATTGAAAGATGCGATTGAAAGAAATTGAAGCAGTGCAACATGTCAAAACTTGGCGGAAAATGAATTACTGAAGAAAATGTGATAGAGTTCCTCAAATAAAAAGATGAAGAAAAAGCAACAAAGGAAGCCATTAAAGTTGCTAAACTTAACACAAAGCAGAGACTCTTTATACCAAGTACTCAAATGCCTGAGCAACCACAGCAAAATAATAATGAAGAACAGGTACCAGCAGCCAAACGATTAAAAGTTGCAAAAAGTAACACACAGAAATGTTGCAATGTGATAATTCGATGTGTCAAGAACAGTTGTGCAAAGAAACATGTTTACCAAAGAAATGTGTAGTTGGAACCAAATTTTTTTGTTGCAAAAAATGTAAAAACTTAAATATAGTTTTTTAAACATAAGTTGTGTTTAAACAATGGGAAATCATTAATTTGTGCTGGTTGTTTTATTGCCTTTGGAAATAAAAAAAAGTAAACAAAGAGTGTTGTCCAAAAAACTTTTGTACTTCTTGCAAAACAACTCAGATTGAGGAGCTGCATAACACTTTGTCAGATTTTTATGATGTAAAAACTAAAACATTCATTTCAGAGAATAAAGAGATAAGTTGCAGTTTGGTATTTGTAAAAGATACTTCTGATTTAATTCTTCACATGATTAAAGAAAGAAGTTTGAACCCTTATTGCACTATTGTTATGATTTCAATTGATAGTGGACAGGGTTTTTTAAAATGCATTTTAAATAGCATTTGATCTAAAATGTGATAACTCTTTATTTGGTTTAAGCAGCCCCAGTGGCAAGTATGCTTGTCTCTGGTGTGAAGGAGAAAGACTCTTGAGAGTGGAGAAAAAAGAACTTAAGGTTCAATTAAAATCAATTATAATAAGTTTGTTGCTGATGGATGCAAGAAAAATCACGTGAAGGAATTTAAAAACTGTATTTCTCCTCGAATTGTAAATCTTGATGAACCTTTAGAAACTTTAGCAGAACATCAAACCCTCCTCCAGAATTACACATTTTGATTGGTATTACTTCAATGTTTGTAAAAGTATTAATTACTTTGTGGCCTGATTTTGATACATGGCTTAAATCAAACTATATTATGTTTAGAGGTTACCATGGAACAGGTTTGGATGGTAACAATTCACAGAGATTTTTAGATAAATTAGATAATCTAAAAGGTAATCTTTTAAGTGCAGCCTTTACGCAACCAAATATAATATTTCTAAAATCTGTAGTTAATTGTCTTAGAAAGTTGTTAATTATGAAAAAAAAGTTTTTAGCTCAGTGATTTGAGAATCTATTGCTGAACCAGGTTTAGATTTAAAAAACGTTTTTAAAAAATTGCAGCTTCATCATCTGGAAAAGTTTAATTATGTATTAAATATTAACTAGAAAGTTCTTATTTAAGTTTGTCATCTTGTTCATTTTTTGCATCATAGTAAGTGTGGGTTTGGTGTATATGCCAAGCAGGCTGGAGAAAGTGCTCATCACTACCACTATCAAGTGTAAAAGGGATACAAGCGTTTTTTAAAATACAATGATTATGCAAAACAACTTAAGAAAAGTGTAATTGAGTTTGGCATAAACAATTTTTCTCATAAAAATTTTTTTTTTTATGTCAATGTTATTATTATTGTTAAATTTTCAATCAAATAATTGCTACAATTTAATAAATATTATTATCAGGAATGACACTTTCCAGTTCAATTATTTAACTTTTTGTTACATTTATTGCATTAGTATTCTATTGTAAACTTTGTTAAAATTTGTCAAGAGCTCTTTTTTTCACATGGAGAACTGTAGATTAAAAAAAAAACTGTTTTATATATATATATATATATATATATATATATATATATATATATATATATATATATATATATATATATATATATATATTTATATATATTTTTTCAAAAAACTTCAAAAGTAATCATTATTTTACAAAAAATCTTGAGAAAAAAAAATTTTAATAAAAAAATCTTGTTGAGTTCCCTATTTTCATTTTAAATTTAAAAATGTCATTTTTTATTTACTAAAATCTAAAATAATAATTTTTTTATAAAGTGATTCATATTTTTGAAACTTTTATATAAGGGGTCATCCATAAATTACGTCATGATATTTTTGGCCCTCTCCCCCCCCCCTCCACCTCCCTTGTAATGCATCATAATATTTTATTGACCCCCCACCCCTCCCACCAATCATATGCAACAATTTTGTAACCCCACCTTCCCTAAAAAAATTTTTTTAAACAATTTTAAATATATAAATGTCTATATTTTTATTAGCTTCTTTGAATTTATCAATTAGTACTTTTCAGTCTGTTTAACTATTTTTTTTCGCCCCAATAGCTCCTTATAAAATTATATAACTTAACATCGCTATCCTAAACATGGTCCCAATTTTAAATAGCTATTCTTCCAATATATATACATGCAAAAATATTATTTTATAAATATAATTTTCTCCAAACTAACAATCTTAGCATGGTTGAGTGGATTTCGCTTTAGGCTAGTAAACTAAGAGTTCAAGGTTCATCTCTTGGTGTCAAAATTTTTAAAATATTTTTTAGTGAACAAAAAAGTGTTTTTTTTGTTACTGCACACTTTTGTGCACCAACTAAATAAAGAAAGATTTAGGCGCAGTTGATTTTACAATCAACATGTAGATACATCAACTGATGGTTGTGGTTTGATCAGATACTCTTTTAATCAAAAGAAGGCCTTCTCTAGATTGCAAACTAAAAAAAAATTATGTCACAACATCGGAAACCCCCTCCCCCTTGTAACGCATCTATCAGCAAAATAACGCTGTTTCTATGTTAAAAATGATAGCATTGAATTAAACAGATTTTTTTCTACCTTTTGGTATACTGTTTATATATGTTGAAGATGAGCAACAGTGATGAATGATTTATGGGTGAAGAAAGTTGAAGAACTTTTAAATAATGATTGCTTGTTTAATAAGAGCACAACAATTTTTATTGAAAAACTCCATACAATAATATTTAAATCAAAGATATCATCTAATTAGATCATTTTGAGTTTTTGATTTTTATGTAGATTCCGGTTCTTATGGTAATGGTGACTAGGATAATATTTTAGTTGAGTGGCTCTCTGTTCTAGGAGATGACCACGGGCCTGATGCTGTTTCATTTACTATTGAATCAGGACACCAATCTTAAATATTTTAAATTATATTTAATTTATATAAAATTTAAATTGTATATTTATCAAACAAAATTATAAAATGCATTTATTTTATAAATAAATGTATTTATTATAATATATTTAGAATAATAATAGAAATACTAACTTATAATAATAATAAATGATACAGTTTTTCGGACAAATTTTTGCATTACAAAATTATTAAATACTGATAAATGCAACCATTTTAAACTTTTAAAATCAATGTTTTGATGTTAATTTTGAATTCAGGAGCAAAGTTTGATCATGTACACATACCTTTATAATTTTTCAGAATTACATTTTGTTAAATAATTTGTTAAATGATAATAAAAACCAGGTCTAAATTTATGAAACTAAGCCTCCTTGGATGTCAAAAGTAAAAAGAATGTATTTAGACAATAATATTTAAAACTATCAATCATTTGATTATTATTGATTTTTCGATTAATATGCCATCAAAAGTTCAGATGATTCTAACAACCATGGTTAAATGACGACAGTAATTTGGAAAAAGATTACTCAAAGAAAAATGCTAAAATACAATATACAATATCACTTTAAAAGGAAAAACATTGCAAGAAAATGAAATAAACAATTCATATTTTGCTTACCAACTCAAACAACTTGTCCCTTTTTCTTCTTTAATTTTTCTACTTAATGTTCTTTGAATATTCAACTTCAAGTCAATAAGTTTTGTTTTGTGATCGGCTATTAAAGCTGAAAATTAATTTTACATTATTTGTTTCAAAGTTTAAAATGGTAAAATTTTAAATATAAATGATAAAATAAAAAACAATTTTGATACCATAAAGCCTTTCAAACCAGTCATCAAATTTTTCTCAAAATTTTTACTAATTAAAACAGTTCAAAAAATATATTACAACTATATAAGTATATGTATTATGATACAAACTGTTCCATAATATATAAACATTATTAAAATTATCCAGGGCTCAAACTAATGCAAAAAATTCTGATTGCGAAAAAAAAAATTAACTCCCCCCCCCCTCTACCGCAAAGCACTTCCACGGATGAGGGGTAGTTTTAATATAAAATTGTATCTTAGGGATCATCCATAAATTATGCAACACAAAACTTATGTAAAAAATATAAATAAAAGGTCATTTTGCACTTTTTGCTGGACTTAAAGGGTTGTTTATATACTTAGTTTATTTAAAGACTCTGCGAGGAAAAACTTTTTATCCTTTGTCTTTTGTCTATTAGTTTAATTTCACGCTACGTAATTTATGGATGATCCCTTATCTACATTAGTTCGTAATTGTTATTTTTTTAACATATTGTCTCTCATATAAAAATATTATCTTATAATTTTCTTGTTTGGTGCAGTTTAAAACAGCATAAGTTACTGTTATAACTTACAGCTTAAGTTATAATTTAAAGTTGAAGTTGAAGTTATAGTGTAATAAGCAAGTTATAATCTAGTAATTTAAAACATTATTGTCATAAAACTATAAACTTCATGTTTGCGCAAAAATATAGATCATACGTGTCTATAATCTATACAATATAGACCATACGTGTCTATAATCTATAGACCAAACAAATAAGACCAAAGCAATTACCACATTTTTTATAATTTTTTGTTTCTTGATTGTACTATTAAAAATTTAAGTATAATTAATTTCTTTATTCAAATGGTTTTTAAGTTGATGCTTTCATTCAATTTTTTCATTTGTTTTGCAATAAAAAGTGAAAGAAAAAAATTTGGTCTAACAAATCATAAAAAAAAATTGGTTTGAGCAGAAGCAAAATATTTATTTTTTTATTATTAAATTTTTTATAATTTAATTTTTGGTTTAACATTTGCAATAATCACTAGTTTAATGTTTGGATTAGAATGATTCTACTTTTAAAATATTTTTAAGAAATAAAAAACAATTAACTATTCAAGACATACAATTTAAATAAAACTTTCTTTCTCACTTGAACTATGTTCTAAATCTAATATTGTTACTGTAGTTAGATAAACATTTGACTTTGAGGAATGATCCTTGCTATGCCACTGGGTTTTACGGACGCCGCTGCAATGAAATTTATAATTAATGAGCATTTGATTTTTTTTTTAATTTTAAATTTTAATCACAAAATTAATTAAAAAAGAGAATTTTATGAGACTAAAATTCTTTTGTTCAAATCAATAGATCCATTCGAAACTCCATCTTGTCCGACTTTTCTCGGTTTTTTAAAGTTTCAAAGTTTGAATAAAATCGAGAAACTTTGAGGATGAAATTTGGGAAAAAATCATTTTTTACTGCTAAAATTATCAAGTTCTTTTTTTTTTTTCTACAATGCTTTTACAATAATTCTAAGTTGTTGTTTTGAAAATGAAAGTGTTCTCTTTAGAAATTTTTTCAATGATAGTCTAATATGATGTCACAGTTGGCAGAGAATTTTATAATAATATAATTTAATTTTAAAAACAAACAAAAATAAAAATATTAAGGTAATCTATCTTAAAGGTAAGTGTAATTAAACAATAGTTATTTCAAAGGTAAGTTATAAGGTTAAATGAACTAAAAACAAATATCTGAGGATAAACAGGTAACAAATGTTGTAGCAATAGAGGTAATGGTGTAGCAATAGAGGTAGAAGATATATAACTTAATTGTTCACCATGACTTTACGTATTGCTTAAGAAAGATAAAATTACTCTCCATGTTCTGCTGAAACATTTGAACATTTTCTATAAAGGAAAAGTTGAAAGAATTTGGATTCGATAGTGAATATATTGCAATTAAAACTACTGATGGCTGTAGGTGGATGCTGAAATTGGATACCATAATTAAGTTTCTGCATCAGATCGTTCAGAACTATTTAATTTATTTTAGTTTTTTTATTTATTTGATATACGCTAAAAAAGATTGTGGGTTGCAAAATTGTGGTTTGCAAGGGAACTGATTCGGATATTAAAGCAGAAACGGAAATTGATGGAGAGAATGAAGGAGAAATGCTTATCAATTATTTGGAGGAAAAGATTGAATATAAAGAAAATATAAAAAAGTCTGAAGAAACTTCGAATACTAAATAGGTTCTTGAAATATTTTCATTGTTTCAATATGAAGTTCTAAAAGAAACATGAAATTTACTGATCTTTGCATAACAAAGGACTGCTGTTTGACGACCGCACAGTGATAGAACAGTGCTTTTGAGATAATAAAAACATTTTTGGATGTTGTTTTTTTTACAGCTTAGAAGGTGTAAAAAAACAAAACACTTGAGGAACTAAAATGTCTAAACATGTTAAATGACATTGACTTGGATTTGTTGAAATGTGTCTGATTTATTGAAAGTCATTGCTCCTGCTGCAGTTCGGTTGGAAAAACAAAATACAATAATTTTGGAGAGTGACATTGTTATGAAAACATTAGTTAGCAAATTGAAGATTGTAGAAACTGATATCAGTTCTAAATTTGCAGAGGTTAATCTCCTGATATGAAAGTTGTAAAAATATGGTGATATCCAATTTTTTTTAAAATAAAATCTTCACATTTTTTCATGTTTCGAAATAAGATATTCATGTTTTGGCTGCAAAATAATTTAATCAAATATTTGCAACAAAAGAAAATAGTCACCGAATAGTCAAGAAGAACCATCACAATCAACATCCTTTTTTGTCAAAATTTAAGAAGCTCTGAATCAAAAGCTAAAATCAACAAAAAAATTAAAAGCTGAATCAAAAAAAATTAAGACCAACAGACCTTTTTCTCGATTTCTCTCAACTCTGTTTTTTTTTTGATTTTGAATACTTTGGTTCAAATAGATTTCTTTTTTAAAAAAATTCCTAAAAACAACTTGCATATTTAAAATTTAAACTTTTTGTGTATAGATGTTTTGCGAATGTTTACATACTCGTTTTCAAGAAAAAATGCAGTAGGCAAAAATACCAATAGGCCAAATATTTTTAATAGGTTTGAGATCTGATGATCTAGGGCACCAGGGCATCACATTAACCTTTTTTTCAAAAAATATTCTTTGATTGAGTGAGGTGTGTGAGCTGAAGCCCCGTCTTGTTGAAAGACAAATTGCTTGCTTTTGCCATACAAGTACATACTAAACCCGTTTCCAATGTTTTCTTGTAGATGTATTGATTAATTCAGCCTTCATACAGCTCACAGAAGCCTATACCTTTGTGAGAAAAACATCCCCAGATGCCACCGCCTTGTCGACAATGTTGCAAAAACCTGTCTGAATATTTCTCAGTTGCAAATCTTTTGACATAGATTCTTCCCCTGCGGTTTACAACTTGAAAATTAGCTTTATAACTCCAAATAACTTTTACCCACTGTTCTACAGACCAGTCCAGCCTTTCTTTGGACCACACTCACCCTTTACGTTTATCCGTGATTGAAAGAACAGGTTTTCTAGCAGCTATGTATGTTCCAATACCTTTGTCCAACAATGAAAAAAGATTTATGCTAGCTTTTTGAAGCTGAGTCTGGGGTTTTCTCTGCTAATTCTAAATATACCACTTTTGTCATGGTTGCTGAGTTTGGATGGTCTCCCAGTAGGTAGCATGTCGGAAACATCCTTGGTAAGTTCCCAGGTTTTGAGGGTTTTTCGAATGCAATATTTAGAAACATGAAGTATTTTGCCTATTTGAACATTTGTATGATTTTATGTCCTCGCCATACCAATAACTTGCCACTTGATCTCACTAGAAACTGATTTTTGACCCATTTGCACGCAATTGAAATTAATTTGAAATTAACAATATTTCAAGTTGATTTTTAATGAATTAAAAGCTACCTGATGATATTGTGATGAATTTTTTGATTGTCAACTACTCATTTTAACTTTATTTGAAAATAAAAAAAATTTTTGCACCAGATTTATCAATTAATTTGCAAATCATTGATCCTAAATAAAATCATTTAAACTTTTGTGACACCTCTTAATTTGTACCACCTACCTTTTAATTAAATTTCTGAGTAAACAGTGATGAGTTGAAACCTACTTTTTTTTTTAATTCTATTAACAAATAACCTACTTACCATGTTAGAAAAAAAATTATTTTGATATCTATTTCCGTTAGAATTTTATTCAAGAAAAACCAAAAATTAGATTTTAAAATTCTGTAATCGTTTAAACTTTCATGAATAGCTGTAGGTTTCTTTTGAAAAATCAATTTTTAAAAGTAGAAGATGTAGAAACTGGATTAAAGCTAATGGATTAGTCTAATCCATCTGATTTCATAACTCCAATTTTTAATTCAATCTAAAATAGAGAAGAGAAAAGTATCTTATGAAGCTTTATGTAAAAAACAATAATCATTTGATTATTGTTTTTTACATAATATTTACATAATTGTATGGCTAATACAATGACACCAAACCACCTAATAATAAGTCTTCTACAGTACAATCTCTCTAATTCGAATCTCCTTATTTTGATTAAATGCAAAGTCACCATGAAATGCGCTTAAGAAACTCTTATGTTTAACTTTCTATAATTCGTATCTCTATAACTCGTAAACCTCCATAATTCTAATGGATTTTTCAGACCCATCAGTAAAATTCTCTCTTTAAATCAAACTTTTTAAATTATTTTCTCCTGTTTAAAAAAAATCATGGCATCAAAAAAACTGCATAGAGGAAACAACTAAATACAAAGCTCTACTGGAATTGGAAAAAAGAAAAACAAACAAGAGGTTTCCAAAACTTTTAATACTCCACCAAACACTCTTTCAACCTAGAAAAAGAATACAGATGAGGTTTTTTGTCAAGGAAATAAGGCTAAACAGGTCAAAATTAATACGTATTACCAAGTAAACAAAGCTGTACTTAGATGGTTCAAATGAATGAGAGTTGATAATGTCCCAATTAGTGGTTTGTTGGTTAAAGAAAAAGCTTTATATTTTGCGAAAGAGTTAAGCTTTAAAAATTTTCAAGCTTCAGATGGATGCCTAGACATATTTAAGAAAAAGTAAATTAATTTCTTATTTTATTTTATCCAATTTTTATGATTAATAATTTTACAATATGATTATTTTACAGCTTTTTATTTATTTTTTTAAGAAAATAAAATAAATATTTTCCAGAATTGGACATTTTGGAAACTTGAAAAGACATTGAAGCTATATTTAAACATATGTATAAGTTATGTCTAACCAATTATAAATTGCATGATTTATAATTGGTTAGACATAACTTATACATATGTTTAATGAACCAATTATGAGAGCAGATGAATTCGGACTTTTCTACCAATGTTTGCACAACAAAAGTTAACATTTAAAAAATGAAAAGTGCACAGGAGGCTAGCATAGTAAAGTTTGCCTGACTAGGATGGCCGCAGGTAATGTTAAATGAGAAAGACTTTCAATGTTTGTAATTGGAAAATCAAAGTCTCCTAGATGTTTCAAAGGTGTGAAAAATATTCCTTGTCATTATTGGGTCCAATCAAAAAGTTGGATGTCAGCACAACTATTTGAGGAGTGGATTAACAAAATTGACCTAAAGTTTAGTTTTCAGAAAAGAAAAATTGCTTTAATTATAGATAACTGTTTTGCCATCCTAAAGTGCAGAAACTTGATTGGGTGGAGCTTATCTTTCTTCCACTCAATACAACCTCATCCACTCAACATATGGATCAAAGAATTATCTGATATCTTTAAGCAAAATATTGCTCATTTGCAATGAAAAAGCAAATTGATGCCTTGGAAAAAGAGAACAAGACACTCAAGTTTTCTATTTTAACTGCTATGTTTATGCTACCAAAAGCATGGAATTCTATTCCAGACCAGACCTTCATAAATTGTTTCAAGAAATCAGGAATATTATTAGAAGCAGTAGAAAAGCATGTAAATGTTAATAACAATACCTGTGGCTAAGATGTAAAGAAAACTTAAAAGATGATTTGAATTGTTAAAAGCAAAATTTGATGCAGATTTTAACTTCACAGCCAACGAGTTAGTAGAAATAGATTTCAATGTTTGCATAGTCAATAAATCATCAGATGAGGACATCATTACAGAAGTTTCTGGACATGATGCTATTGAAACTGAAGAGGAATCTGATGATAAGCGCAATGATCTTTCTTAAGATGCTATAAAACCAAGTTTGAGCGAAGCTATCACTGTACTTGAAAATTACAGTCTTTATTGTTACTTTCTAGATAATTTGATAATAGTACTTAAAGATATAAATTGTGTCATTGACATGGATTTACAAGCTCATAAAAGGCAGTCTACTATTACTGACTTTATTTTTTTAATGTAAAAGTTTAAAACACATAATATATATTGCATTTAGGCC
This sequence comes from Hydra vulgaris, assembly GCF_038396675.1. Lineage (NCBI taxonomy): Eukaryota > Metazoa > Cnidaria > Hydrozoa > Anthoathecata > Hydridae > Hydra > Hydra vulgaris. The sequence continues at coordinate 21,508,821 of NC_088923.1, forward strand.
TAAGAATTACTATTTGTTTGTTTCTTAAATTTTTATTTGTTACTCGACAATAATATTTGAAAAAAAAAGTCAACTTTCTATAATTCGAAAATTTCTCTAATTGGAACTTTTATTTTCCCCCGTAAAATTCGAATTAGAGAGATTGTACTGTATTTCTAAATATTATCAACACAATATTTATATATAGCAGAATTTTAAACTTTTTACTTTCAATTAATGCAGCACAAAACTTAATTGAATTATTGAGCTTAAAAAAATAACCTTTACTTGAACAAAGCAAACATATTTTATGCCAAAATCTTACATCAGACGAACAAAAGACTTTTTTTTCAGACTCATCTTAAAGAATGTTAATGGCCTTCTTAAAAAGAGTTAAAACTTAGTTCACTTGCAATTGTTGGAGGAACATCTTAATATTGTGCTTATAAAGCTAAAACGAAGTCCATCAAGATTCTTATAAAGTTTTAATGTTTTCTGCCTACAAGTATGAGCACAAATGTTGTTTACAAAAAGATGTGACATTGCACAGCAAATCATCTATAGATAAAGGTTTAATCTTGATATCACTTTTAATAAAATTTTTATATTTATTCAAGATTTCTTGTTAAAATAATTTTTAGTTAGAAGCTTATATCATGTGTTAACAACATATAAGATATAATAGAAACATTTGTATGGCTAACTTTTACTTAACTAACTTAGTCTTTGAGTATTTTTAGTATAATAGTTGAGTTATGTTACTGTCGTAAATTGACTGGTTGTTTTGATTTAGTTTATATTTACTGTGATGTACTTTATCTATTAAATTAATCAAACTAAATATAACTTTAAAATATTATTGGCATCAACATAGTGATTATTAGTAATTTAAATTCAAAAGCGCTTTATGTTGAATAAAAATCTCTGAGAAAAATGATCAAAATGATTCAAAAGGTATATTTAGCGAGAGGTACTTTATGACCCCTAATAAAAAACTTAGACAAAAACATTACTTTCAAAAATTGCCAAAATAAAAGCTAAATTAAAAAAAAAAGATATTTTTTTTAAAGAAAAAATTAACTGCGAAGGTGTGAAAGCAATTGCTATTTGCAATAGCAATATGCATAATTCGAAATGTTATTGCTTTTAAATTTAAAAAAGTTTTTTATTTATTGAAAAACTTGAAACTTAAAAAAAAAAAGAGGGAAGAAAGTAGAGTTTTCAGAGCATCAGTACTTGCTTCTGAAGTGTCAGGTGTTATTAACTATATAATAAAAATGTATAAAAACAGTATCAAGAGGTTCAAGGTTCAAATCTACCTTATGTCTCTGAGCGAAAAAATTTTTTTCTATATTTGCCCATGCCATTTTCTCCAATATAAAATTTGTTTATACCCAATTTTTTTTTTTACTTGATTCTACGAACCTGAGCTGAAAAATAATCTAGGGTTCTTCAAAAAAAAAAGAAAAAAAACCAACTCATTTCAAACTTTAATAACTGTATATGTATTACATTATTTCTACAATAGTAGAATTTAGCTACTACAGGATCATCACAATCACCAATGCTACTGGTATCATGTAAACCAGTACTACCTACAGTCTAGTAAAAGGCCACCTAGGCAAAGATTTTAGGGGTAAGCAGAAAAATTCCCTTTTTCATCTATTAGGCTGGCGTAAATGTAAACCTGTGTTACACTTTTTCCTGCCTAGGATGATGAATGCTGGATCTTCTTGACTCTACTACATAGATTTTTGCTTGTTATTCCTTGGTAGTGGCTGGGCGACATTTCCTGTTATCTCCTAATAAGGGTACAGCTCTAAAACTCAGTTATATGGTTATGAGGCTGACTGGTAGAAGGGTTTCCAAACTTTATGGTAGCTCTCAGTGAGGCTGATTCAATCAACAGCTGTGAAATATCAGCGTATTAATACTGCCATGTTGCACATGGATGATATCCCTGTTAATGCTTTTGACATGCATTGTCGAGGCCAGAAAGGAGTCCTAACTTATGACTTCGAGTTAATTAGCAAGACTGAGACAACTATATAGCTCTTTGTTTGCCATGCTCTATCTATGAATGAATCAAGTTCTCTTTAAATTAAAAGTAACCTTCTATCAGTTGAATCTTATCTCTTGCAAAATTTACCAGACTTGCTTACTCTTTGTGAGATTAATTTAAATTTGGCTGTTCCTTCTTTAGATCTCAATATTAATGGGTACTATCCTTTGATTTGCAAAGACTCCAATAATGAAGGTATACTTACTCATCAATTTTCCTATTTGTTGAGAAATCAGGTTTGAATTCTTTGACCATTCTTATATGTGCTTCTGCTTAGCACCTCACTCTCTCACCTTTCTCTTTGTTCTTTATCATTTTCCTTCTTCTCAAGACTGCACTCTTTTAAATATAATTTGCGAAGAATTTGGCAATGCCCTTTCTCTTAACTCCTCTGCCAATACTTTTGTTATTGGTGATTTTAATGCTCATCACATTGAATGGCTTGGCTCTGACACCACTGACCCTGCTGGCACTAAAGCCCATCTTACTCAATCATTTTCAGACAACCCTAATCACATACCATTTTCCAGACATTTTTTGATTATTGTCTTGTCTCTAACCCTAGCTTGTGTTCAGTTTCTCCTTTAGGTATTTCCAACCATGCAACAATCTTTATAAATCTTTGATCTTATACTTCTTCTTCGAACTTACCCTATCCTCGTACTACTTAATACAAGACTAAAGCTGATTGAGATTCTTTTCATAATTTTCTTAGTAACAGTTCTTGAACTGATGTCTTTTCTCTTAAATCTGCCTCCTATATAACTGACAAATTCTCTGACAAATCCGCCTCCTATATAACCAATTAGATCCAGGTAGGAATGGAAGCTTTTTTTTCCTTTTTATCGGTTTTAAGTAAAGCCTCATTATACTACATGGTTTTCACCTTTTTGTGCAGCTGCATTATCTAATCCTAATCATTTTTTTCATATTTTTTAAAAGAACAACTTTTTTAGAACAAACACCTATTTACGATTACAAGAAATCAATTGTCTGATGCTAAGCTCCATTATTTCCAGTTTACTAAATCTCATATCTTACCTTGTAGTTAGGCTCTAGAGACTTGGAGAATCTTCAGCAGCATCTTTAACAAAGTCTAAAATTCCTTTTCTAATTCATAGGAATGATCTTATTCCCTCTCCCAAGAATAAAGCTAAATGATTTGCAATGAACCTTTCTTCTAATTCAACTTTTAAATCTTATGGCCATACTCTTCTCTTATTTCAGTTAAACAGGTTAACTTATTATTAGACATTCAAATCACTGCAGCATCTGTTGCTAAAGTTATATCTCAATTAAACTCTTCTACAGCTTGCAGTCTGGACAGCAATGCTGTCATAGTCTTGACCATATAAAAGTTACCAAAAATGACCATATAAAAATTACAACCCCCTCAAATTGAGGGGGGTTTAAACTTTATATGGTCATAATTTTTGAACGCTTAGAGATAATACTATGAAACTTGAAAATTATTGATGGATATAAGTCTAGTTGAGAATAGTACAAAAAATATATTATCAACTTGTTGCTCTCACGTTTGGGGCAGGTGTAGCAAAAATTTTGGGGCTTTTTTGTTCCCAGCCTCCAATCATCGCAATTTTTTGCAAACTCTCATTATTTGACATAAGTATAAATATATAAATGTTTGGAGTTAGCTTCATGTCTAGAAGTTAGTTATCTCAAAGATCAAAAAATGCTGGATCCGCCACTGAATTTATAACGTCCCATCTTGAGCTGAATAACTTACTGTCAGACAATCAATATGGTTTTCAATCTTTTCACTTTTCACAGCTGTAACTAAAAGATTCTATTGTGCATTAGATGGAGGCATCGAAGCTAGGGTTATTGCTCTTGACATATCTAAAGCTTTTGATGACATGCTGGTCTTTTCCTAAAAAATTCCTAAGCAACTAAAAATACTATCAGTATTTTTATTTGCTTTTCTAAAAATATTTATCATACTATTGCATAAAATAACTTTTTTAGCTGCGATAATAAAATAATTTTTTTAATTTAGTTCCTTTTGTTAAAATATTATTTTGTTTATTATAGCTAATTTCAAATAAATTTTTTTCACTTACGTATATCTTCAAACCCTGTTTCTGTTGCTCGCTTTAGATAAACTATGTAAGCTCTTCCTTTTTCTAAAGCAATTTTGGCTTTTAGGTCTTTAGATGTAACATCACTTGGCAAGTCTTTAAGTAAAGCATCATTTAATAGCTTCTGTAACAGCTCATTCGTAGCTTCGAAAGCTTCTTTGTGAGATAAGGAGAGAACTGCTTGATACTCTTCATTTGTCTCGGACATGACATCGCTTTCGGACCGTTAGTAATAAATTTATATTCCATTGATAGAGCGCTCTTATCGATAAAAATATAAACAATTTTTTGTAAAAAGTTTTTTTTTTTTACGATGCGATGGACTTAATGTATTTTTTCAAACAATGGGCTAGCTGTATGCTTTCGCGTTTACTTTTTTTCCTTTTGATTTATATTAGCGAATGCTTTGGTTTACCAGGTGAACTAGAAGTTATAATCGATGTATGTCTACTTATCTAATTAATCTCTTTTTTTTACTTTTTTTTTCATAAAATCCTTTATTTCTGATCATAAATTTCAATTTTGTAAATTACTATTCAAATACACAGTAGTAATATTAGTAGTGATATTGTTGTAATACTATTGTTGTTAATAATCAAGTCTTTTTCTACATTAAAACTATCCTAATATCTTTAGTTTTTACAGATATTTTTTGATGTATTTTATAAAGGTTTAACCATTTTTTACCATTCATATTTGTTTTTAATATTTAGTTTTACAATTTAAATAGATACAGATTTAACTGCATAAAAAACGACATTTTTGAACTATAAATAAAAAAGTTTTTTTGGATAATATTAGAGACCTGTTTTAACATACTTGGTTTTATGTTTGTTAATGTTTTATGGTTCTTAAGGGACTCCTCAAATTTTTTTTATTAAAAAATTTTTTAAATCCAGTGTTATTATATATAACTTATTTAGGAGTGCAATTTTTCAATTTTAAAAAACTTACTTGATGTCCAAAAAATAAGCAAATTTCAAACAACAATCAAATTCATAATAAATAAAATTTTACATCAAAGAAATCCAAGCAGAATTCCATAAAGTTCCAAGCAAAGTTCCATAAAGATCCATAACTCTAGTACTCCAAAAAGTTTATATTAATACATATTTCTAAAAAATAACACAGTAAACAGCTTTTATACCATGCAACCATGCTTACCATGTTCTGTTCTGCAGAAAAAAAAGTGACTTAATAAAATGTAAGAATTAGGTATACAAAAATACAACTGACAACAATATACATAGGCATAATAAAGAACTGTATTTGAAAACTAATAGTAAATGACTAAATACTAAATTAATTCATATAATAGGGATATAACTGACTGATCCTCTCTAGAGCAAGTTCATCTAAACAAATTAAATTAACTTTATTTTTACAAAGTAATATAAAAATTTGCATATAGCAAGTCATTTGAATATATATATATATATATATATATATATATATATATATATATATATATATATATATATATATATGTATGTATATATATATTATATATATATATATATATATATATATATATATATATATATATATATATATATATATATATATATATATATAATAAAAATAACTACTGAGCTATTGAAAAAAGAAAGTAACTAACTGATGTTGTTGGCTGACGCCATTTCATAACTTAGAGCATCTAAAACAGCGAAAGAAATATTTAAGTTATACATAAAGGTTTAGATAGTGGCCAAATAATAATTTAAAAATAGTTTAATAAATTTATATAAAAATAACTTATTTATTAGTTATAAATTATAATCTAAAGGCATTCCTTGTTAAATAAAGACAACGTTTTAAACTTCAAATTATATATGATTCATAACTAATTTGATTCATATCTAAATTATATTATGAATATGATATGAAATACTATGTGAAACCTTTATTTTCTTTCTCCATTTTGTTTCTAAATGAAATATAAAATTTAAGTCTTATTTTATTATGTACTAAAAATCCTTTTAATAAAACAATTTTGTTTAAATTTACAAATTTTTAAATCATATTTTCACTATAAAGTATCTAGGTTTATAAAATCAATTTATGAAATAAAGTCAAATAATCAATGGACCCCTCTGTCTCCCGCGCTAACATCAGGGAAAATGTAAATTAGGTAACAAAAGTGCTGCAAGAAATAGGGTGACTGCTACATAATAATTTTCAATGAAATTTGGCAGGTGCATAGATAAATAAATAACTTAAAAATAAAAATTGAATAGATAAAATATAGACTATATACTGGACATAAATTTCACCACAGAAGTACAACTAAAACTTTGACATCAATAAACTCAGTAATATATCAATTGAGTATAATTAAAACCAAATCGAAAATAAGCTTCAACCATTTTTCTTTCTATAAAATGTTGATAGCGAATACTAAAAAGTTATTTTAGAAAGCCTTCCTGAAGCACGCTAACTTTGAAGAGACTGCGAAAATCGGGGCACAAAATTCGGTTCCGTAAAATGCAATTGTCACGTACCTATATATATATATATATATATATATATATATATATATATATATATATATATATATATATATATATATATATATATATATATATATATATATATATTAGGTACTTTAATATCGGCCGTAACTTGAATCGGAAATTGCCCTTGACTTTTCATATACTTATATAAACCCAATTTTTAGTCATCTCTAGATAGTGTGTTTTTTTAAAACCAGACTGCTCTTTAAATTCTCTAGATTTTAAAATAGGCTTGTTTGTATTTCAAGATTGAATACTTAATCTTTTTATAAATAATTTGGAAATCCTTCATCCAGTGTGTTGTTAATGAAAAATTTGATTTTCAAAACAAGGTAAGTTTTTATTTTCAAAATTTTTTGCTTTTGTCATTTTTTTATTAAATTTTCATGAGCATATATGTATCTAATTTACTTTTATGTATTTTTTATGTAAATAAATTACCCAATTTTAAAAATAAAAGCTTCCCAACGAACTTACCCACAAGTAACCTATTATTAATACCAATAATGGGCTTTGTGGTGTTGCACAATCCAATTTAGAATAAATGTTTTAAACACGAGTTTCTTCAACTATTATTATTTTTTCAAAATATGGTTGAATTCTAATTTCATAAAATTTGACATTTTTTTTACTTAGTTATAATGATAATAAAGTGTAGTAAATTGTGCTTAACTTAAATGGCATAATAGTTAATAAATCAATAATAATATAATTTCTTTGTTTTTATTAAGTTGCCTTGTTAATTATTATATATATAAATCACTTTTTTTTTATTTCAGTTTTTTACAATAACTTGTTTTTGTGACCTGGAGAAAATAGTTAAAAAGGCAAAAGACTTTGAAGATCTTCTTGGCTCCCACAAGTATAAACTACTTTCCAATGGTTTTATGTACAATATTTTTTTACAACGGAACAGAAATGCTACAGAAACAGCTAAATATTTAATTCAGCAATTTAATAAAAATGAATGTAAAGTTTCATTATTAACACTATCAATTCTGAGAGTTAACGAAAAAATCCAATTTTTTAAAAGACACATACATTATAGCTGGGATAGGATAGTTGTTTTTTTAAGTGAAGACTTCAAGTTTCCACTAGCCAGGGCATCACTTCTCCCTGTTCAGCTGAAGGCACCTCCTTCTGTGTCTCCATTAAAGACAAAGATTGACAGAGAATGTCATTCCTGTGAAAAAAGTAAACTTTATAATAAAGCCTTACTTACTCAAAACAAAAAGCTTAAGACAGTGATCAAAACAGTAGAAAAAGAGAAAATAACAATCAATAAGACTTTTCATGTTAAGAGAGTGAACCAACTAATTAAAAGAACCTTAAGCCGGATCTTAAAATATCAGTTGAAGGCCCAAAAATTTAAAGCTGATGTTATATCTTTAACAAAATTTTTGAAAAAGTTGAACCTCAAATGCAAAAGTTTGGTTAAAGAAAATAAAAGTTGTAAGAAGAAGATATTAGAATTTACTATTTTAGATTTAGAAAAAAAACTTAGAGCTCAAGACTTAGCATTGAAAGAAAATGATATTACCATAGACCATCTAAACTGCAACATCAATCAAATTGAAAAGGGTTCAATTTTTACAAAAGAAAAGCAAAGTTTCAATGCCTCAGTGCGTCTGATTGTTTACCATTGTCTTGAAAGCAACGTGCCTGTAGATGCCATAACTAAAGTGATCATGTCATGTGCAAGTCTTGGTAACCTGAGTTTCAAACCTCTAGATCTGCCCAATCTGTCAACAATTGTGCAGATGTCCAGAGAAATAGGAGTAATTGCTCTGCTACAAGTGGCAGAAACAATAATAAATGCTGATGTTGTGACATTTGATGCAACAACAATTAAGGGCAGTCACATAAATCAAATTCATTTTGCTACTAAGCAACAAATCCTTACAGCCAGCATCACTGAATAACCAGGAGGCAAGGCAGAGGACTATGTAAACACACATTACTGATACCATTGAGGATTTAGCCAACACATATGCAGCATATTATAAATTAGAGATTGCTGATGTAAGGAAAAAACTAATTGGCAAAATAATGTCAACGCTGACAGACAGGGCTTCAGTTAACCACCCAGCAGTTGTGAAGCTAAACAGCATACTTGAAAAAGCGCTATTAAACTGTCATCTGCATCTACTTGATGGAATAGCCAGTGAGACCAGGAAAGCTCTTCAAAAGCTGAATGATACGATACCCAGTACCACTTATGGGTCAGATTGCAGAGCTGCAAATCTTTTGTACAGCATTTCAAAGTTAAGGTCAATGTTTGAATTATGTATTTGATCCAAATAATGTAGATAAACTGCATATTGTTACTTTTTTTTTATAAAATCAGAGTTTGATTGCTTGCTATATTTTAAGTCTGCATTATTGTATTTCAGATACAAGGCCAAAGGAGATCCGCATGGGTTTAAATCCTTTCTCAAGCCAAGTGGATTATCTTGCAGTACTTTTCCAAGGTATGTTGGCAACCGATTGCACATACTGTTTTGTTCAGCTGGCATTGTATACAGGTACTGACAATTGGTATTCAACTATCTAGTCCATGCACTTGATTTTCCAATAGCAAATGCATAGTTTATTTTATTCTGTTTTTAGGCACAGACAATTACTAGTCAACTATCTGGAGAAGTACTGCAACAACACGACTTTACTGAGGACAGCTCTACTAAGAGATTTCAAGAATGAGGAGATAATGACTCATCTACAAGCCCTTGGACTCTGGGGCAAATTCTTAACTGGACCTTGGATCGCCCTTTTTTATGCAGAAGAAAAACAAAGAAACCATTTTGAATTGGTATGCAATTTTTTTTTATTCTTACAATGTAGTTTTAACATTTAGTGCATGTATTTATTTATGATCTAAAAAAATAACTTCTAATAAAAAATAACTTCTTTTTAGGCTGAGTATCTCAAGTCTGCAATGAAGGTTGTGGAAATATTTTGTGATGAGCCAGAATTTTTATTGTTGTCACAGTTAGATTCATTTGGTCGCCCACTGATTTCTGATGAGACATTGGTTGCATTATGCGTTATTGAAGGAAAGTATTTGGAGCAATTGCTTTCTGTTTTAAAAATGATAGCTAATGCTACAGTGACAGTTTTAAAAAGGCAGCTGTCAAGGTACTTGACTGGTGAACTCTCTACACTGACCCAGTTCATGCAAGATAAGGCAGTTAGTGCCCCTGTTAATAATATTTGGGCTGAGAAAACCCTTGGCATGATAGACTTTTTTACTCGCAGGGTGCCCAATGCTGAAATTTCATTTTTAGATAGCAAGACAAAGGTTAAGGTTAACAAATCTCTGGACTGGCTGTGTAATAATACAAAAAAAGAGCAAGAAAAAATAGTTAAATTTTGTATGTATAGGGGTGCAGTTTCAAGAAAACAAAGTAAAGAGAGAAGGTTGAGAGGAGAAGAGTCAGCAAAGTTACGGCTAAAAGAAAAAGGTCAGAAGAGAGAAATGGAACAGAGAAATAGATTAGCTAGAGATATGAAAAAAACTTATTTTAGAAAATAGTTTAGATATTGTACATAATTCCATTTTCTATTCACTCTCAAAATACCAAAGGGTCAAAGTATTAGAAATGTTAAATGAGGATCCAGTTAAAATTGAAGGAGCTAGAGTTGAACATTTATGGAATGAGGAGGGGAATAATGTAGCTTATAAGGGAAGAATAGTTATGAAGTTGCCACCTGTTACTGGAAAAGTTGTTAGTTTTAGAATTGAATATTGGAAAGATGATGAAGAAGAAGATGATGCAGAAGACTTTAAAATACCAGTAGATAGCCTCTTGGCTGATGTTGCTCTTGGTGATTTAGTTTTCTATTGATTCAGGTTCTGCATTTAGTTACCGGTATTTAAATATTAGACAAATGTTTACAATAGTATTTTATTTTAGTTATGCATTTTAATTTTTTTGTTCTTTTGAACGTATAATTTTTTATGATTAATTGTGTTTAACTTTATGTTGTTGTCAATTTTACTCCATTTTAAAAGATTTTCAATATTATATTAATAGTTAATATTTATATGAGCCTCATTTAAGCAGACTAGTAATTTGTACCTTAAACATAAAGTTTATGTAATGAGTCATATGCCTTAGAAAAATTAGTCTTCTTTGCACTTAGTTTGTGAACTATTAATTTTTAAAATGCACCCTCATCAAAATTCACCCCCACCCCATTTTGTTTTTTGTATCTGATAAGATGAAAATAAGCTATTTGATCCATAAAAAATGTAATAAAATAAAGATCTAATAATGATGAATCGCTGATTCATCATTATTAGATCTTTATTTTATTACATTTATCTCAGTCGGTTTTTTAGTTATGCAGTTTTTAGTGCCAATAACACAAAATATTGGTCACGGTTTTTCTTAATTTTCTATAGCAGAAATTACCACTTTTACGTGTGGAAAAAAAATCATAACTTCCGTCATAATTAACATAAACAGACAAATGAGGCCTCATTGTCATAACAGTATAAGTTTTGTAATTGTATTATTATATTGAATTTTTTATCAAAGTACCTATATATATAAGTATACATGCGTATTTCTGTCAACTATAATAGCTGTCACATGTCTATTGTCATACTGTCATACTGAAATTGTTTCCTCAATATTTCCTAATTGTCCAAGGTAAATATGACTTACTAGAGGTTGTTATAAAATGAAAAACTCTTAGGTTCACAATTTGGGACAAGGGCAGAACCAGACCATGTAATAATAGAGGGCCATTTTTAGATTTTTTTGATTTTGTGATTCCAGACTGTCTATTAGGGGGATAAATTTCCAGGTATGATGATTTTCAAGCTGGCAGTCCCATAATTTAAAATTTGCACTACACAGTTTTGCAATGAGGATTGCCCCAATAGATGTTGCCTCCTCCCCAATTGATTTTTTAATTTCAAAGCAGATACATCAGATTTCATTTATTGATTTTGCTAATGACTTTTTTATTTGCTGTATTTTTGTTTAAATTTGTTTTTAATGTAAATTCTTGAAACCAGGGATGCGGAGTCCCAAAAGGACTCCAGTTTTATATCTCTACTTTTTCCAAGTCTGTAGTATCCAGAAGCTCTAAACATGTTTGTTGACTTATGATCTGCTATAAGAAATAAATTCATAAGATTTAATGACTTGAAAATTATTGTTTTTAAGCCTGGACTCCTGGAGTTATGGAGTCCTTCTGCCATTATACCTAAGGAGTCCGGGTTCAAAAAATGATTGTTCCTCTTACCTAAAAGTCTTAATTTTTTTCCTATTAGTAGTCCATATAGACCTCCTGGATATCAAAAACTAGGAAGAAGTAATCTTTTTGTGACTTTCAAATCTAGAGTCCTTTTTGGGACTCCTCATCCTTGCTTGAAACTTATATTTAAAAACGCAGTCAGTTTGTCTAAAAAAATTATTTTATGCGTAGACAAACAAGCTGCATTTCTTTCCTGGGAATATATATATATATATATATATATATATATATATATATATATATATATATATATATATATATATATATATATATATATATATATATATATATATATATATATGGCTCGAATTAACATAAAAAAATCTCCTCCACTCCCGCCGGAGGGGAGGGGGCATTATTTATTTTAACTTATTTATAATAACATATATAATAAGTCTCATTATTGCATAAGATGTCATAACATTTACGTTCAGCGGTTGTAAAGTAGCTTTAGGCTTTAGTTACAATTTACATTATTACTATTGTTATATTGCATTAAATCTAACGGCTGTATTTTTGTAAAATCAATGAACTTGATATAATCTTCTTTTAATTAATTATTTCATTTTCTATTTTATTTACATATTTTAAACTGTTTAAAACAACAAGAATATTTAGTTTTCTATAAATTTTTAACAGTAAAAAAAATTATTTAAAACTCTAACAAAACAATCTATAAATTTGAAACAGTTATAAAAAACTATTAAAAATGAAGAAAACATTATCGTGATAAAATGTTAAAACTTAACATTTTCACAAAAACCCGCACAATCACAAACAAGAATGATAACTAAATTCTGATTAAGTAAGTTTTCTTATCTAAGTAATCTTATCAAATTCCCATGATATTTCTATCTATTGCTTTTTCATTCAATGTATTTTTTAATGAAAGTTAGCGTTCACTTTTTTCATTCAATAAAATAAAGCGAAAGAAAAAAATGTGTCTAAATAATAGAATCTTTTACGATCTAATACTTTTTTTGATTTTTGATTTAAGTTTTGCCAAGTAATACGCAATATTTAACTTTTTCCGTAACGAGTCAGCGTCTTTTACGGCCATTTTACGTAAACCATGCCTGATTGAAGTATTATGAATAACATGGTTAGATAATGAAACTGAATCTAATGTTGTTTGTTGATGAATTCGCGTGGCCTCTTTATGTTGCACACTGCTTAAGTGCGATGCCAGTGAATCTTTTTTTATTGATATTGTTCCTGGTTTGATCCAGGTCATGGAAAACAATTTTGTTTGACTTATCCGTTTTTCAAATTGTTTACATAAACTGCATCTCAATCTTATAACTTCATTTCCATTTAAATCATATTCTAACTCGCAATTAAAATGTTTTTCCCACTTTTTAACTGTAGATAATCTGCATCTGTGGTCCATATTTGCATCCATTTATTGCTATTAATTTAAAATTAGCAAGTGTATTAACAAACTTTAAAGTTTTTTTTCAATAACTATTTAGAGTCTATATTGCCTTCCACTATTCTTCGCAAAATAAACTTGAATAAAAATAAAAATGAGCTATATCGGAATAAAGCCCTTGAGAATTCGAGTTAAGAAAGTGACTTTTCAATCAATTAACTTTTATTTCTTTTTTCAATCAAAATCTTTTATTTCTTGATTTGAATAGGTATTTAATCGTTTGTTTTTTATAAATTTTTCCTTCCTTAAACAATCGGTCTTTTTCCTGCATTTGAACATTTTTGCTAATTATTTTTATAAATCTTTTATTTAGAAAATCAATTAGCAAAATGTTCGCTTTAAAAAAAAATTATCGTTACAGAAGTCACTGCAGTTTTATACTGTAAAAGAACACTAAATATTCGCGAATAGAGTATCAATCTTCTAAAATAAAAAAAGAATAATCACGAAAAAAAGAAAGATCGCGAAAAAACAAATTTTAAGAAAAAACTTATCACGAAGGTACAAAAAGTAATCGCAATTCGCGATCGCAATACGCTTAATTTGAGCCCTGTATATACATATCAGGCCTTGTTTTAAATTAAAAAAATGCTTAACACATTTGGCTAATGTAAATTTGATGTCATAAAGTTCTATTTTTTTTTATTTTTTAAAGACGTTAACTTTTTTAAACTACTGCAATATTATTAATTACTGCAACATAAGTTTAATAAATGTAGAAATGCAATTATGGAATGTTTATTTTTTTTCAATTTTTTTTTTTAATTAAATAATTTAATTTAGTATTACAATGTTTGATAAAAACAAATTTCTTTCTTTTCTTGGCATTTGTATAAATGAATTAAAAAATATTAAACTTTTTTTAAATTATTATTTCTTAAATTTCTAATTGCAGCTCAAATAATAAAAATAAAAAAGTAAATAAAAAAAAAACTAAAAATGATTTTTTTATTTTAAAAAAATTAGCAAGTAAAAAATAAAAAAATTATGTTAATTGACTTTATTAAAAGTTTATTACTTTATCAGTGATTTTGTTGTGAAAAACAAGATTTTTTTTCCAAACGCTTTTTATTAAAATTATATCACTGTATTTTTCTGTGTTTTCACGTTCTCTTCTACTCTAATTACGGCCATTAACTCTTTTTTGCACTTAGCGGCAATGCAAACAGGCCTAACTTGCAAAAGGGTAATAGCCATATGGTTAATAAAATTGGAATGAGTAATGTTGACATTCTTTTTATACATGATTTGGTAGATCATAAGGAGGAAGTTTGAGTAGATCATTTGGAAGCTTGGTAGATCATTTAGAGGAAGTGTTTTCAATAATCAAGGAATGGTGCTCTGAATATTGGAGGTGATAAGAAAAAATACAGAAGGGAAACAATTCTTGCTGATGACATCTGAAACGACTACAGCTTTCAAGCCATCTTCTGACTGGCAAATTGGAATAGGTGGACCCAAGAAATTGACCGGGAATAACATGGAAATAAGAGCTCCTTTTCAAAGAACAACATCCCGGATCCTCGCGTTTCACAATTTGCGTGAAATATTGGCTGCAACCTTTGGAATTAGGGTCGGCATTCGGCAATGCTGATCTAACTGTCAACCTAAAAGTATTTGAGATCAGCAAAATATTGCTGACCTCGTTTCTATGTTTGATGGTAAGACCTTTGTATCAAATTTTTTTTAACTAATTTTTAAAGCTAATGCTGATCTCTAAAAAATTGAGGTGGGCAAGTTATTGCCGACCTCATTTTTCCTATTTCCGAGGATTGTGGCTGGTGCGCACATGAGAGGCAAACCATTCCTGATCCTTTGATAAGAGATGACAAGAATCAAGCTCCGTCTTGCTGTCTGGATTGATATACTTAACCACGGTTGGAAACTGATCAATCATCAGATCTAAAAAGATCCAGGCACAGATTTTTCCAGCGGAATCAAAAGTCTGTTTTCTCCAAAAGAAGATCCACTGTCCTACTTTAAATATAAGTTGCAATGCAGATAAATAATTCCTCAAGTCTTGCTATATATATTGTATTTTGATAAAGAGTTGATATTAAAAAAATAAATTTAAATTCCTTAAGAGCCTAGATGAGTTCCATTATGATCATGAGGGAGAATCAATCCCGCTAACTTAACCCTGAAGACAACCACTGGCTTAACCAACTTGTAATGGAATCGAACTCTGGCAGAGTCTAAAGTTGTTTAAAGTTCAATCTGTGGCATATGCTGTCGACGATAAATACTTTTCAGATCAAACAGCAATATAAGTGGGACCAAAATAGGAAACTGCGTCAGGTTTTCCAAGGTCAGGTTTGAGGTTGGCAATTTATTGCTGACCTCATTTTTTCTAAATCCGTGGGTTGATATACTATATAATTTCTCTAATTCAAATCTCCTTAATTTGAAAACCTCCTTAATTCGAATAAATACAAAGTTGCAATGAAATGCACTTAACAAATACTTATGTTTAATTTTTAATAATTCAAATCTCTATAATTCAAAAACCTCCACAATTCATACAGATAGATTTTTCAGACCCATTCTTTTACTAAATCAAACCTTTTAATTTCTGACGTGTAAAAAGCTCAGTAAACTATGGAACTCTTTTTTCAAATTTCAAATGTTTTGAGTTTTCAAAAAAAGATTAGCGTGAATTATTCTTCTGTTAAAAAAAAATCACTATATAATCAATATAAAGCAGAAATACGAAGCTATACTTCTGTTAAAAAAAAATCACTATATAATCAATATAAAGCATAAATATGAAGCTATACTTGTTTTGGAGAAAGGAAAAACAAATAAAGATGTTCCATCAAACACTCTT